>NW_013668111.1:45967-48410 GCF_000517525.1 Limulus polyphemus
TGGCACGGCATGGCCACTCCAAATAAACCGTCCCCCACGGAGCATTAACGATCGAACAATGGTGTATGTGAGTCACTGAGAAGAGTTTATTTATTTAGCATCACGACTCGATTCTTCCCAATTGTGGCACGGCATGGCCAGATGGTTAGGGCGCTCGATTCACACTCTGAGGGAACATGTTAAAACAGTGATAAAACAATGGCCAGTTTGTTATAGATAGTTGGGTTTTGTTTGTTTTAGCGCAAAGCCACATAATAGGCTACCTGCGCTTTGTCCACCCCGGGGACACGAACCCTGAACTTTAGCGTTATAAGTCCGTAAAATTATCACTGATCCACAGGGAGACATATAATGCAAACGAAACTGCTAGAAAATTCGATTTAGTTACATCTTTGAGTTGTTATAAAGATGAACATTCAAAAATAAGTGTCGCGGGTTCGAATCCCCGTCCCACCAAACATGCTCGCTCTTTCAGCCGTGGGGGCGTTATAATATTACGGTCAAGAGTTGGCGGTGGGTGGTGATGACTAGCTGCCTTCCCTCTAATCTTTCACTACTAAATTCGGGACGGCTAGCGCAGATAGCCCTCGTGTAGCTTTGCGCGAAATTCAAAACAAACAAACAAACAATCTTCCCAATTGTGCAAACCCCCACGCGTGGCAGAATAGCCTACCCCTAACAAAGGACTTACTCGCTGCCTATGTTTATAACGCTAAGAATCTTGTTTCGATACCCGTGATTGGCACACCACAGATAGCCTATTATGTAACTTTGCACTAAACAAGAAAGAAATAAACAAACAATTCAGGGTGAAAATCCTACGCCTCCGGTTTGCATAAGAGAAATACTTTGAACAACGCATACATTACAAATACTTTCTAAATGATCTAAACTACGCAAGTTTACGTATTGTGTTGAAACTAAGTCGTCAATTAAAAATATAGGCGGTTATATTTCCTACAAGTCAGTATCTCAAAAATTAAACAAACACATTGGTTGTTCTTGAAATTTTCTTCCTAATTTTTATTTAAAATTTCCTTTTCGTAATGTTCTTTTCTTGTGTGCTCTGTTTTGCCTTCGTATATGTGTGTGTATAAATGCGTATGTAAATATATAACATTATCTGTATATACAATTATGTACTAACATAACACATGCAATATTTTAAATCTTGTTAAATCACTGTATTTTTGTTATTTTCACTAAGTAACTGTTGCAAGCTATTGTATTTCCTTGATCATAAGTTGGCAGTAAGTTTTACACTTTATTAAATCCTATTTATTGTAATACATGTTAATATTCATTTGTGTGTGTGTGTGTGTGTTTCTATAGACTGTTGTACGTTATGTATTTATTTCTGTTTTGCTTATGCAACTTTATTCTCAGTAAATACATTTTTCTGTTTCTCTCTTGACTATTTTGTTTAAAACTGTACAATGCCCTTTGTCCTGTAAGCCATTAAGATCGTTTTATCGCAACGCAATAGATACGAAAAACGGCGATTGCTCGAAGCGCTATCTTAGAAATGAATTTTGTTTGGTGTTTTATAATGTTTTAATAATATAGTTCTGTATACCGGTTTATGTAACAGCTTTGACGCATTAATTTCTTATCACATTTACCTCATCACCATTTCTACAGCAGCCACATTGTAACATTAACATTATCAGTTGACTTTGTCTTAAGTAACTTTATAGATGCTATTGTAACATTAACATTATCAGTAGACTTTGTTTTAAGTAACTTTATAGATGCTATTGTAACATTAACATTATCAGTAGACTTTGTTTTAAGTAACTTTATAGATAACTTACCACATCCAACTTCGTCACTGCGGTCACGGCAGTTGTAGTTTCCGTCGCAGATGTCTAGTGGTTTAATACATGTGCTGCCATCTAGGCACATCACATCATGCTGATCACATTGAGTCGGCACTAAAACCAAAAATACAACGTTTACTCCTGTTTCATTGCTGTAAACCGGAATATGCGAGTTTTTCACTATAGTTTCAAGTACGTTTTCAAATGTTTGGGCAAATTCTATGTAAAAATAATGAATAACAGTGTATACTGTGTACCAAAATTAACAGGTTTTACTAGTTGAAGTAAATAATATTTCAAAGTAAGTAAAATAGAAAAACCATTAATTTTAAGATGATTTGATTTTGCGTCATTTTTTTTCCATTTTTCAGTCTATTATTATTTTATTTGATATTTAAACTAACATCTCAGAAGCCAATATAAAATATTTTAAAATGTCCCTTTTTACAAAAAATAAGCCCTTTTTTTAGAAGTTTAAAACACTCATCTTAAATATGGCTGGAGACGGCTTAAATGGGTAATGAAGAAAAATTTTAATACAAGTTTAACATGACAGCAAATGTACAACGTTTCGACAAGGTTTTGTCATCATCAGGTACAAATGATGATGATGACAAAACCTT
>NW_013668111.1:49410-59683 GCF_000517525.1 Limulus polyphemus
TGTTACTATGTATGTAGTTAAAGAAACTTTTGTCTATGAAAAGTGTTACTATATAGTTAGTGAAACTTTAGTTTGTGAAAAGTGTGATTATGTAATCAGTGAAACTTCAGCCTATGAAAAGTGTTACCATGTATGTAGTTAAAGAAACTTTTGTCTATGAAAAGTGTTCCTATATAGTTAGTGAAACTTTAGTTTGTGAAAAGTGTGATTATGTAATCAGTGAAACTTCAGCCTATGAAAACTGTTACCATGTATGTAGTTAAAGAAACTTTTGTCTATGAAAAGTGTTACTATGTAGTTAGTGAAACTTTAGTCTGTGAAAAGTGTTACTCTGTAATCAGTGAAACTTTCGTCTATAAATACAATACCATATAGTCAGATAAACGTTACAAAAAGTGGTTCTCCTATTTCATTTTATGCCTTACATTCTGAGTACAAACATATAAATCAGCAAGCAGTGACTAAATCGTTAGTAGATACTAAAAACCTGATAGTCAACAACGTGACTGACCGAAACGCCTAATTTGTTAGCTCCAAATTGAAACACTTTTCGCATAAGTCGAGGTAAAAAGATAACCTCAAGTTTTCTGGAACACTTTGTAAATTAAAGTAACGTTACAACAAGTTGAATGTTAAGTTGGTTTTTAGTGACTTGGCCTAACTTTGCTCTTATGTGGTGTAGTCGTTTAAAAGTGAATTAAGAGTTGATTGTTTCACGTTCATATCTTTGTTGGTACCATGAATACGCCTAACGCAACAATTCAAATATACATATATACATGCACACACACACATATATATATATAAGCATCAAGTTTAGTAATGCCAAAAATGATGGGCCTGACATAACTATTTTAACGTAGCAACAACTGCATTGTTAAAACAAAGAACTATTTATGCCCAGCAACAACTGCAATTATTACTAGGTCAAAATAGTTCTTTGTTTTAACAATGCAGTTGTTGCTAAGTCAAAATAGTTCTTTGTTTTAACAATGCAGTTGTTGCTAGGTCAAAATAGTTCTTTGTTTTAACAACGAATTGTTAAAACAAAAAACTATTTTGACAATAGCAACAACTTCACTTAAAAAAAAGAAATTAGCATTTCACGTAAAAATATTACTCCTCAACCGAAATCGTGCTTTCAACCTAACGTTGTTAGTTTTCAGAAATATCTTGATATTACCATCTTCTCTTTCATATTAAATTTTATTAGATGACAAACTAACATAATGAATAAAATTAGTATTCCAAATACTAAGTTTATTTATTATGTCTGCTATTGTGCGGCTATATAATGTGAAGAACTGAATAGTGGCCAATGACACATTTTCTTCAATTCACCTATCTAGTGAATATGTTTTTCTCATAGTGCTTAAAAAGCACGTTCACACCAATAGTATGTTTGAAACTAACATACCCTAACCAAGAAACCTTTGATAACAAAACATTCTGCAATAGCTTACTCACACTTATCTTCATCTGAGCCATCCGCACAGTCAACAAAACCATCACAAATCAAAGTAACACTTCGGCATTCTTCTTCTCTCCCACACTTGAACTTGCCTTGTTGACAGCAAAAATATTATGGTAAATTAAGTACAGTTTTTGTACTACGAGTCTACACTAAAACATTTATCCGAAACTCGTTTAATGTTTGTCTCACAGGCATTTTAAAGCATTAAACAGGATTATCTTCAACAAATGAGTAATATCAAAAATATATCTAAATTGTCATATCCTGATCATCGTATTCATTGGGATGACATTTGTACAGTTTACTTATGTTGGATTTCAAAATAACGTTATTGAATTTTTTAAAACTTAAAACTGAAATTACTTAGCTTAGCCACATTTTCAAGGATCCGAATATAGAACCTACCATCTCCACAGCTTTCTTCTTTTCCAGTTCTGTTTCCCTTTGTCTCTCTCCACGTAGATTTTGGTTCTCCCAAAAGCAATGATTCGTTTAACAGTGACATCAGAAGATTTTCCGACACATCCTCAGAAAAATTAGACCAAACCCTTTGTACTGGTGAAATTACTTGTTCGGATAATTTAGTTACATTGTCACTGCTTTTTAAAAAAGTTCCGTTAAGTTTTAATTGTTTAGATGTACTTCCACTACTGAACACAGAAGTGCCATTTAAATTGGACTGGTTAATGACGTTTTTGCTGCTTATCCTAGACGTTTCATTGAAATTAGACGGAGTAGTGGTGTTTTTACTACTGGATCCCGACGTTTCGTTGAAATTAGATGGATTAATGAAGTTTTTACTGCTGAATACCCATGTTTCGTTAAAATTAGATATATTAGTGGAGTTTTCATTGCTAAACTCGATCTTTTCACTTAAATGTAATGCATTAGATTTAGTTTTATCACTTTTGTTTGCTCTAGACGAGTCCGTAAAGTTTTCACGGTAGAACACTAAAGTTTCGTTGACTTTAGATGAGTCCGTGAAGTTGCCAGTGTCAATCACAAATGTTTTGGAGTCTATGTCAGAAATTAGTTCTTCATATTCACTAATTTGAGTGGTCAATTCTCTATTGTTTGACAAGAACGAGAGGTTGGTGGTAGTTAAGTTATTAGTTTGGGAACTCTCGGAATCTTTGACAGTTTGGTTCTTTTCAGAAGTCCCTATTATGGATTGTTGGGAAAATAAAGATGGCAACGAATTTTCTTCTTCTGTCTCTATCCTAGTTGTATTCCAAGCAAGAGTTTCGCTATCAACTTCTTCCTTCTTAGGAAGATCAGTAATTGGTCTTATGTCTTCATAAGTTAAGTGACTTGGACCAACCGAAGATGCACTTGTTACGTTAGTGGTATATTTTTGTTCAAGAATTGTAGGTGTTGTTGTTTCGATGTTGTTGAAATCCTTCCCAGAAAGAATATTCATTGGGTTATCTAAAACAGTGTTTTCTACTGAAAACTCTTTTGGAATATTATCCTGAGGACTGGTCAGTGTGCTACTGCTGGAAATCTTAGTGCTGTTAGTAAATGAGTCAATCGCTGTCAGTGCATCCGTTTCTTGAAGTTCAAAACTTGGTCCGTTGATTCGATCTGCAGGAAATGTTTCTTGTAGTCCACGTCCTTCTAGAAAGGTCCATGTATGAGTTTCTGTGACGGCAATAGTATCATTATTTGATGTTGTATTAATGTCTTCTGTTGGTATCAAAGTGGCATTGATATGTTGTAGTGATGTATTAGTCCAAAATGAATCTCTATTGTTCTTTCCACTAAAACTTGTATTACTTAAAACGAAGGTGTGGTTAGTTAGCTGTAGGTTTTTTACCAATATGGCGTCATTATTGGTAACACTGGATAAGAAGGAAGAGTTATATTCATCTTGAACATTTAGCTGGGTGGTGTTTGTGAAGGAAACAAATGAAGAACCACTTTCTGGTGAAGGCTTATTTGTAAAAGTGTTTGGAGTACCTCTTTCTACTAAATATTCTTTTCCAGTAGTTTTCAATGAAATAATTGTCTGGATATCTGCTGTTATATATTCTTCTGTGAAAGCTTTTAGTGACTCTTTTTGAGACTTGCCTTTTGGTAAAGTGTCTTCTGGAGTAGTTGTTATTAAAACAATTACAGAATTACCTTCTCGTAAACTTTCTTCTGTGGTAGTTGTTAATGAACCAGTCCGAGATTTTTCTTCTGGTAAAGGTTCTTCTGTGGAATTCGTATGAGAAACGATCGTAGAACTACCTTCTGTAAAAGGTTTTTCCGTGATAGATGATAGTGAAGCAGTATGAGAACCACTTTCCAATAAATATTCTTCTGTAGTAGTTGCTAACGGATCAGTCCGAAAATTACTTTGTGGCATAGGTTCTTCTATGGTAGTTTTTAATGAGCTGGTTTGAGAACGAGTTTCTAGTAAAGGTTTCTCTGTAGTAGTTGTTAACGATTCAGTCTGAGAATTAGCTTCTGGTAAATGTCCTTCTGTGGTAGTTGTTAGCGAACCAGTATGAGAACCAGTTTCTATTAAAGGTTCTTCTGTAGTAGTTGCTAAAGAATCAGTCTGAGAACTACCATCTGGTAAAGGTTCTTTTGTGGTAGTTGTTAGTGAATTGGTCTGAGAACCAGTTTGTTGTAAAAGTTCGTCTGTAGTAGTTGATAAAGAATCAGTCTGAGAACTACCTTCTGGTAAAGATTCTTCTGTAGTAGTTGTTAGTAAGATAGTAATAGAATTTTGTTCTGGTAAATACTCTTGCGTGGTAGGTGTTAGTGAACTGGTCTGAGAATCACCTTCAAGTAAAAGTTCTTCTACGTTAGCTGTTATTGAACCAGTCTGAGGATTACCTTCTGGTAAGTATTTTTTTGTGGTAGTTGTTGATGAACTGGTCGTAGAAGGTAAAGGTTCTCCAATACTATTTGTTAGTGGACTGGTCTGAAAATCACCTTCTGATAAAGATGCTTTTGTGGTAGTTGTTAGTGAAATAGTTATAAAACTACGTGGTGGTAAATGCTCTTGCATGGTAGATGTTGGTGAACCAGCCCTGGAATTACCTTCTAGTAAAGGTTCTTCAGTAGTAGTTGTTAGTGAAATGGTTTGAAGATTACTTTCTGGTGAGAATTCTTCAGTGAAATTTGTTGGTGAAACAGCTTTAGAACTACCTTCTGGCAAAACATTTTCTGTAATAGTTATTAGTGAACCAGTCTGAGTATTATCTTCTGGTAAAGGTTCTTCTGAAGAAGTTGTTAGTGAAACAGTTGTAAAACTACCTTTAGGTAGAGACTTTTCTGTGGCAGTTCTTAGTGAAGAAGTTGTTGAACTATTTTCTGGCAAAGGTTCTTCTGCGGTAGTTAGTACAGAACCAATCTGAGAACCTCCTTCGGGGGAAACACTTCTCACAGTGGTTGATAACAACGTTGTTATGTTATTACTCTCAGATAAAATATTTTTTCTATGAGCTGGTGTCAAAGTAGTTGTAGAATTCCCCTCTGTTAAGGCTTCTTGTTGGAAATTACTGTCGTTGATAAAGGAGTGTTGAATAAAATTTATAACTTCTGGTTCGTTTGATTGGACTACCGACTGATCATCATCGATAGTGACCTCTGTTGGTTTAGTCACTCCCATTGAATCTTTCATTTTGTATTTAGGGATTCCCATTGGATTCGATGAGACTTCTGTATATTTGCTGTCATGAAAAGTGGTGGTTAGTATTTTATCTTCTTCTTGAGACACTGCTGTAGCTACAGATGAAAGTGTGGTTACACTTGTCTCATCGTTAAGGTATATAGTCGTATCATCTGTTACAAACGATTTAAGAACACCTGTGTTTTCAATAATATTTTCAAACTGATCGTTGGCAGACGTGAAGGGAGTTGTCTTGATCGTAATGTTCTGAGTTGAACTTCGGTCTCCACCTCCGAGAAGGAAGTTCGAGGAGGTCGTAGTGCTTTCATTCTGTGTTTGTTCAACTAACGAATTTGCATAGGTAGTGGCTACTTCCTCACGTTGCAAGCTTAAAACCGTTGTCACGTCTTCTGACGTTTGGGCTTCAGTTGCGTTTGTAAAAGATGTAGAATGTTCAGGGAAAGTCTCTAAAGTTTCTGAAATACCTGTGGAATCTTCGGAGGAAAGAGTTGTGACTCTGTCATAACCTGTTTTGTCAGTCTTATTAGCATCCATACCAGTAGGTTGTACATTAAATCCCATTGCTTCCCAAGCTGACTTGTACCCATCTTCTCCGTGAATAAACTCTTTTTCGTCACTTCTTACAACAGCAGTGGTTTGGTTGTTGTCCTCAAAAAGTGAATCGATGGTTAAATTATAAATGGACTGAACAACTTCCAAATTTTTAGAATTCGTTACAGTATACGCATCAGTAGTCTCAGAAGTTGGACTTTTTTCTGATGCGATTGCAGTGGTGACGTCAGATTTTTCGCCATTCAGTAATAAGGAACTATCTGTATTTGCGTGGAAAGATGCAGTAGTGGATGTGAGCATGTCAGTAATTTTTCTCGATATTGTTGAGCTTTCTGTTGTTGTTTCGTAAGCTAAGACATTTTTTCTATTTACGGTCGAATCGATTATTGTTGTCTTGAATGTTGGAGGTGATTTAAACAATATGTTTTCACTAACTGCAGAAGTTTGGTTGCCAACAAGAATTGTAATATTTTCTATTGTACTAGCAGTAGTAGAGACACTTTCCTGAGTAGAGGGAGACAACATTTCTTTTGTCATCGTATGACTAAACACTCCATCTGGTGGCGTATATATGTTTGGTTTGAAGGGGTTGGAAGGTACCACTGAAGACATAGCTGGAAAATAAACAATCACTATAATTTTTGTATTTCAACAAACCGTACAAAATGATTTTGATCTTGAGTTTACATATATATATATATATATGATTAACATAACATTAAAAGCAGATTCCTGAAAGTTTGTAATTTTCGTTAATTTCAGCTCAAAGGGAAGTGGGTATATTAATCTTGGTCGAATAAACCTTTGTTAAATAATGTTGCACAAGAAACAGACATTCAGTTAGGCATTAGGTACTTTTATTGATTCTCTGCTCACTAAACTGTGGAGAAACAACAACTCAGCATCAAACTAAAGATACTTTTTATGAAGTTTTAGAGTATTTGACTTAAGTCAAGCAAAATGTATATAAAGTGACAAATCGGGGAAGTACTTTCGTCAGTGCATGTTTGGCCATCGTTTTCAAGCTTGTAACCCTCGGAACAGGAACATGTTTTCACCAGTCTTGAGTCACTCCAGAAGCATTGGTGAGAGCAGCCGCCATTTTGAATCTGACACTCGTTAAAAACCTCTGAAAATTTATCAAAATGTAAAAGTCTGTAACTATACAAAATAGTTTTGATATATATGGCTTAAATAAACATCGTAATAAAGATGGTGATAATCCTTAACCTTAATATGTCCAGAAAAATATAAAAATACTACACTGATAGCAAATTTTTCACTACATTTCAAAAGCAGTTGCTCAAGAGGAATGACCCGAAATTTAGAATCGCATCTTATGTTACATAAAACATAATTTGAAGCATTGCCTTTCATTGGCATATACAGTTTTGAAAATAATTATGGAATCGGTAAGGAAAAACACAACAAAAAAAACATAATGTGGGAATACCTACACTTTCACTTTGTGGAAATGAACTGCATCAAGAAAACAATGACGCATTTGATACCTTACATTGTGATTGGTTGTCATCCAACCAATCAAAAATTGCCACAGCAGTGTAAAGCTCATAAAAGTTCAGGTAGTCATACTTGACACAGTAGAAGTAAAATGCTCCAGTCATGACTTTTGGCACTGAAATACCACATGATAAGCTTGTATAAATCAAAGTATTGGTTGTGTTCAAAGATACTTCAAGCAAAACGGTGTGGGAATATTACATGTTTCAATAGGATCTGTTGTATGCATGACTCTGAAAAGGGTACGTGAAACTAGCACTATTAATAATAGCATTGTTTTTAAAGTAAATGGTGCAGACTAGAATATCGTAGACATTTTGTAAATATAATGATCCTCATCTCCATGTGAATAAAATATTCATTTTTGTAAATATTCTATCGTTTGAGTTTTCCACATTAATCAAGGGTTAATCTGCTGACGAGGCTTAGCAGTAACTGTAAAGAAGACTTGGGAGATTTGAATGCGTCTATATAGAAAAGTAGTACGTGATCCTATTACGTGTTACAATAATAATTGTTTCAATAATAAAGTAAAAGTTTGCCCTTTTTTAATAAATATAAAAATCGAGTGTGAATGTTATCTCGAGAACAGTACCCAATACTGAAAACTGCTGCTGAAAAAAAGTAACCAACCAAAGAGGATGAAATGGCAATTGTGCTACAAACAGTGTAATGAGCAAAGTAGAAGACTTGTGCTTTTTACACATGACTCCGAATTTGAATTGTTTGACATAAATCAACGATAGTTTGTTCGGCTGTGGTTAGGAGAATTGTATTACAGTCAGTACAATATGTAAAATAAAACACGGTGGGATGTCACTACGAGCTTGAAGCTGCGTCTCGACCTAAGGTGTCTTGACTGCTTACAAGTACCTGATCCATTATGCCAGTTCCTCAGAAACACAGCTTATCGAACGGAGATTCGTCTTCCAGCAAGACAACGGTCTCGGGTAAACAGAAAATCTGGTAGAATTATACCTTGAATGTAACGACAACCATGGTTTGGCCTGAACAACATGTTCCAACATGAACATTCGTGAGGCTGATTGGCATTGTTGAAAAACTGAAAAGGTCAAAAGGCAACCAAACAGCTTCACAGGACATTTGGAACAATATTCTACAATCATTGAAAAACAACACGTTCCAACCTGAACATTCGTGAGGCTGATTGGCATTATTGAAAAACTGAAAAGGTCAAAAGGCAACCAAACAGCTTCACAGGACATTTGGAACAATATTCTAGAATCATTGAAAAACTGTATGGCAGCATAACAAAGACGCAATGCTCTGTGTAAGAGTCGCGGTTTCGAATCCCTGCCCCACCAAACATGCTCGCCCTTTCAGCCGTGGGGCGTTATAAGTGACGGTAAATCCCCCTATTCATTGGTGACTCCTTTATGTGTATCGCTTGTGTATTTCCGTTACTGTAATACTAGCAGATAGTTCTGTTTTGAAGAAACACTCTTTGATTATGTGATTGAAATTATTTCATGAGATACAATTGGGAACAAAGGATTTCTTTTTTTTTTCGCACATATTTTTTTAGCAAAAGTGTTTCGAGCTGAAACATCAAAATATTTTAAAGTCATAATAAAGTTACTGAACAATAAATTCGTTACTTGATCAACAAGTTTTGTACTTTTTGACTTGTTAATAAAAAAACTGAAGAAATAATTCATAATTATCGTCAATAACTCAAATAAAGACTAAGTTAAAATATCTGACTTGGCTAGGCGATAAACTGAAATAGGAAAGCGAAATAAAATTTCAGGATGGAAAACGAGATAACAAAATTTAAAGATTCAGACATGTTAAAATATTTGATTAAAGTTTCCTTACCTTCTACTTTCACAGACAGTGAACTGATGTGGTGTCTGGCCATGATTTCGTCATTTACCTGTAGGTAGCGTTGTAAAGCTTTCTGAGCTGCTGGTGCAGAGAGTGCATGGGTTTGGTTCCAAGTCGCTGTAAAGCGAACCAAGACATTCCGAGGCCTGTGTAATCAGCGGGGATGTATCTCATGCATAAAGGTTTTTTTCGCATAACTTCTAAGTATTTGCTCTCTTGCTATTTGATAACTTCTTAAAGTATTAGATCCTTACTAAATCCACAAGTTTTACGCTATGGTTAATGGACTGAATTTTATATATGTTTTGTTTTATAAATATTATATTAAGTGGAACGTTTAGGCTTATTGAAATACTATAAAACAAAACTCCATCAGAATTATTTCCTTTGAGTAAATAATGATTCTTTTACTAGAACCGGTATTTATTTCACGCGAAATATTATATTAAGTAGAATGTTTAGGCCTATTGAAATACTGGTGTGAAATAAACACCGGTTCTAGTAAAAGAATCATTATTTACTCAAAGGAAATAATTCTGATGGAGTTTTGTTTTACAGTATTTCAATAAGCCTAAACGTACCACTTAATATAATATTTCGCAAGAAATCAATACTAGTTTGAGTAATAAAAAAAAAGTTACTTACTCAAAGGAAATAATTCTGACGGAGTTTGGAGCGCTCCCTTTATCAGTGAAGATTTTCTTTAACTAATTAAAGAAAAAGAAAAATTAATCATCAAACTGAACTAAACAAACAATTTACCAACTTTCCGTCGACGTGTGTAATGAAATAAAATAAACCGATTAAAAAGATAAGAGAAATATAGTATTTAATTTGACGCATTTTATTCTACTAGTATTAATTATTTACAAGCGGTAGTAATCAAATGTTTTAGAATACAGTCAAATGTTAATAAAGCTCATGTGAATTCATTTAAAACAATCAAATGTTTAAAAGGAAACTTTAGCGGTTAGTATAAATAATGTGACTGGGTTCGCACTTTCTGTAACTTTGAACGTTACGATTCACTGTACACAGATCGGATCTATAAAGGCTTAAGACTTTAACTTATGTCAATAATAAAGTATCGTACTGCGTCCTTAAAAGTACTCCAGCGGGACAGCAGTAATTCTACGAACTTACAACGCTTAAATCCGGGGTTCATTCCACGCGGTGAACATAGCAGAACTGTGGCTTAGCTCTAAAAAAAAAACAAAAACATAACACATAACCGTTTAAAAAAAAAGAATTTG
>NW_013668111.1:60683-64401 GCF_000517525.1 Limulus polyphemus
AATAAAACTCATGTGAATTCATTTAAAACAATCAAATGTTTAAAAGGAAACTTTAGCGGTTAGTATAAACAATGTGACTGGGTTCGCACTTTCTGTAACTTTGAACGTTACGATTCACTGTATACAGATCGGATCTATAAAGGCTTAAGACTTTAACCATAGTTATGTTTGTTTTTGAAGTTAAGCACAAAGCTACACAATGGGCTATCTGTGCTCTGCCTACCACGGGTATCGAAACCCGGTTTCTAGCGTTGTAATTCCACAGACATGCCGCTGTGTCACTGGGGAGCCCATAGTTATGATTAATATATTAAATAAATAATTCACTCATCTTCAGTTGAAATAGTTGCGACTGTAATTAAATCTCAAATCGGTCAAGAGATAGAGCTATTTGATAAACGTTTCTACTTGAAAAAAAAAACGTAGAGCCATTGTATGAGCCGCTATTCCGCGGCTAGTTATTTAAATTCAGCTGTCATGTATATGACAGCAGGAGTTATTGTTTATTGGACACACAATCATTCCAAGCAAGGCTTAGGTTTTGTTATTTATTCACACAAAATCGAAAGAGGTAAAGGTCTGCGCTCTAATGGATTATTTTACATGCAATAATTTGTTATCACTATAACGAATAGAGGGAATACTGTATGGAAAATGGTTGGGTTGGAGAGTGTATACATTCAATTCCGAGCGCTGCGTGAGAATAACTCACCTAACGTGGAAAGATAAAAACTAATAGAAATATATACATCTATGTGTTTAATGTGTTAATTAGAAGATCTAGTAGATGAGTGAGTCGTCGTTATTCTGTGCAGAAAGAATTGTATACATTCTGTGCTAATTAAGATAAGAGCTCATTCAGAAGTCTATCATGACATAAAGGTAAATGTGGCAAGGTTGCAATTTGCTTCTTCCTATTCTCAATTAGATCACCGCTGTATTTAACTTATGTCAATAATAAAGTATCGTACTCCGTCCTTAAAAGTACTCCAGTGGGACAGCAGTAATTCTACAAACTTACAACGCTTAAATCCGGGGTTCATTCCCCGCGGTGAACGCAGCAGAACTGTGGCTTAGCTCTAAAAAAAACAAAAAAAAACATAACACATAACCGTTTAAAAAAAAAGAATTTGATGAAGCTCGAGTATAAGGATTTTTTCATGTAGCTTTTTACTCTGAATTTGCTATCTTGTTATGTGGTAACTTCTGAAATCTCTAGATCCTTACTAAATCAGCAAGTTTTATGCTATGATTAATGGCTTGTTCAAGTCTCTCGCATAGATCTGACCCCCAGCAGTACAGTGATATGTCTGCGGACTTGCAACGCTAGAAACCAGCTTTCGATACTCGTGGTGGGCAGAGCACAGACAGCGCATTGTATAGCTTTGTGTTTAACTTCAAGCAAGCAAACACATAGATCTAATCAAATGTCTTTCGAAGATAATTCTTCATAGAGTTAACCTAAGCTGCAATATGAAGTCTTCCGGAAAATCCTAATACTGAAATAGTTGGTCAGTTTTTTCTTTGTTGTTGTTGTTGTGTTTTTTCAAAGAAATTCTGCCAAACAAGAAAATACATTAATCGTAAGATAGTTGAACTTATTAAAATGTAATTATCTTGTTCAAGCCTAGAAAAATGTGTTTTTTTATAAGCTACATTTTTGAAGGTCTAGGATTGAATGTGTGATCATTACAATTGTCATACATGTTTCAATTTTCTTTCGCTAAAATTGCAAACTATGTCTCTTATTTACCTGGTTATATTTAGATTAGGTCATTGTTTTTAAGACTGGCCTGTTTTTCTTTCGAATTATTGCCGAATTTAGTGCGATAACTCGTTTTTTTTATGTTTTATAATCATCATGATCTTATCTGATGCTATCCTAAAACATCATATCATGCAACCTACCTCGAGCTCTAGTTCGGTTGCTAAAGTAACAAAGTCATAAGAGGAACGGTCTAATAAAGAGTCCTTAAATTCTAGATCTAAAATGTTGAATTCTCCTCTGACTGCATTGGGAACTGAAAAGTAAAACAAAGAAAAAGTAACAAAAATCAAATATAAGTACGACTTGCTTTTTATTCAATGACGAGTTTTCAAAAAATACGTTGCAACTTTTTATTCTCATAAAATTGTTAAACATACAATAGCGTCAGCACTGAAAATTTTGAGGGTATCAGAATCTAAGTATGTATTATTATTAGTACAAAGTGGTCACGTGGTCGGTCAATTTGACCGAGCTCGTTTAGAGAAAACGTACATTACATCATTATATGCTTCACGAAAATGATTTTTCACAAAATAGTTTAATCTTCTTTTCTTACCAATTCTCACAGGAATACTCATGCCATTCAGAAAAATTGTTATTGTAGGCGACACAGTTTGATTTATTTTGCGAATTCCGGTAGATGGCGCTAGAAACGTCAACTCTTTTTGAAGTGTTGTTGATGATGGAGGCAGAGACGTTGGTGTTGACGGAGGAGAGTTTTGAGAAGATGGTGGAGTTGACCATAATTGAGAGGAGTTTTGAAGAGATGAATAAGGGTGGTGAGGGGATTCACGAGAACCAGGCGTATTGCCCTGTAGTAGATCAATGTCAGGTTTTTCTGTCGTTTCAGTAATATTTGATTCTATAAGTAGAATGCCCGCTGAAAGAGAAAAAAAAAGTCACGTTGAAATAAAAACTTGAAGACATACGGGGTGCATCTGAATTCAAGGTTTCAGTATATAAATTGAAGTAAAATATAATCTAAATTTTAGATGTCTGACTTAACAACTTATTACTTACTTGCTGCAAGAACTGCAACTAGAAGAGCGATGGCAATAATGATAGTTATAAGACCACAAAGGATTACTCGTTTCCAGCTCGACTTCGACTTTGTGTTTTTAGCGAGGTACAGTTTTTCTCCTCTATCAAAGATAAAAATACATTTGGTAACACAGGTGATTCAGCAGTTATAATTTATTTATTTATTGTGAGGTTTATATTAACACGTATAAAACAGATGGTGAAACCTTAGATGAGAAATATCACTTTTTAACAAATATTTCCTCATACTCCAAACAACGCATCTTAGTTCAAAAAAACAAAAAAAACATGCACGTGCATGTTGTACGATTCTTTTAAATATTTAATATATTTTGGGATGAATGTTTTATTTTTACCTAAAACTATGAATCATTAGTCACATTTTTTGGTGTAAACCAAATAAAATTAAAGCTGTAGTAGAGACTGGCTTTGAGTATTGTTTCAGTTTAATGTGTTTTTCTGTATATATAATCATAAAATAATACAATATCGTTAGAGAACAACTAAAACAACAACACCCAGTGAACGGAAATAATGGCAGAAGAGACTGAAGAGGACACAGGAATGTGTTGAAACTGTGTTGTTGTTTTTTTTGTTCTGTTCTGTACATATATATATTGTTGTCAAAGCATCTAGTATGCTTCTGTGGTAAACAATATAAACAAAGACGAGTTAGTAAAATGTTTTCTAATGAATAATTCACGATTGTAAAATAACATAGTGTATAAAACGATATGCAATTAACTGTGCTTGATAACATCATTCACATACATCAACTCCACATACATCAAGTACTGTCATGTAAAACAAGGGCTCCTACATAGACGAAATTAACTTTTTAGAATAATTACCGTATTTTTCGGAATATAAGACGCACCCTTATTTTGAAGACAAAGTTTTGGGGGAAAG
>NW_013668111.1:65401-79064 GCF_000517525.1 Limulus polyphemus
CAATTGAACTAATCTATGCATGCCTATTTGAATATATTTACACATGGCTTGTGTATATCGTATATATATATATTATTCATACCTTTGGTGTATTGGACGCAAGCAGATTTTGACATCATATTTTGAAGTAAAAAATATACATCATATACAAATATACAATATCCAATACATTTTTCACACAAATTGTTTGTTTATTGTTTGTTTGTAATTAAGCACAAAGCTACCCAATGGGCTATCTGTGCTCTGCCCACCACGGGTATATAAATCCGGATTCTAGCGTTGTAAGTCCGCAGACATACCGCTGTGCCACTGGGGAGCTAGTTTGTTTATTTAAGTGCAAAACCACATTGGACTACCTGCTGTATCCAGCGCGGGGAATCGAACGCTGGATTTTAGCGTTGTGAGTCATTAATTAAACTTCACGTTTGGTCTACCGGGGGATACATACAAATATAAAAAATCATTCAAACAATGTTGTGTTCGAGGTATTCAAATTTTATTTTCCAGTTGTACTTTGTAAAGAAAATAAAACTATTTTCACTTCATTCTAAGCGTCATAAGTGTTTTAAATATTTGCAATATTCTAGAAAAATAAAGAACGGAAATGAGTGACGTAACACGCCCAAACAGCAATTAATTTGATAATATTTAACTGCTGATTTCAGGTTTTGATACATGTTATTTTGACTATAAGTAAGCCGACCAGTTTTGACTATGTTAATTTCTAAGTGTTCCTGATAAGGCCAAGGCATTGAAAATTCTGTTGTTTGAATGATTTTGATATCATAATACCAGTTATACGAACACTTTACAACGACACCATCTGGGCTGTAGGCCTTTCAGCTGCCTACTATATCCTGGTACCTGTAAGTTCTTAGAAATATCAAAGAACAAATTCAGTAAATGTACTACTTAGCCTTGGCTTTTTCAGGAACACTTAAAAATTAGCATAGTCAAAACTGGTCGGCTTACTTATAGAGTCAAAATACCAGGTATCATAACAAGTCGAATGACCTTTATTGAAATTTTAAAATCAGAAATAGATTGAAATCACGCTACCAGCAAAGACTCTTAACAAACACAAACTGGAATAATCTGGCCCTAATTTTCATGTTTAATAGCGAGAATCAATTTAAATTCTGATCTCCTAAGCAGCCCCCGAGTAGCACAACGGTATGTCTGCGGACTTACAACGCTAGAATCCGGGTTTAGATACCCGTGGTGGGCAGAGCACAGATAGCCCATTGTGTAGCTTTGTGCTTAATTCCAAACAAACATCTTCTAAGCACACCTGTTATGGTCTTCAATGAATATATATATATATAATATGCCCTGGTGGACGCGATGACCAATAACAAAATAATTGGTTATATTTCCCGATTTAACAAATTATTCCTATAGTTCTCAATCTGTCTGTAATTCTCTATATAAAAATATCTTTGAGGCTTGACGGCTGCGTGATTCATTAATATGATGTACATGTACTCAAAGCGACAAGTTTTAAAATTTGACGAAGTTCGATTAAGAGAAATGTTTTAATTCAGCTGTTCGGCCATTTTTACTGCTGCTTTTTTAGTGTAGTAAAAAAACACATATTGAGGTCAAACATTATTCAGTTTGGGCATTAGTTTGTTTCGAAAAAATATCATTATGTCTTATTGCTTTATTTAAAGTCAAATATCAGTTTTAGGTTAATAATTTTCTTATAAAACCGGCTTTTACGACCTCAATTTATATAAGACGTAACGCGACACATATATACAATAATCAACATATCCCATTATTCACATAGAGAAATTTTCCAATTAAACGAATTTGATAAATCTGAATAAAACGTTTCTACGAGGTTACCACGTGCGTTCGAGTTTTCAAACTAAAGGTTTATACCAGTCCTGAAGTTATCCTATTTACCAGCAAAATCGTCATTGAAATTTACTACATTTTTCACTGGAACCCCCCAGTGGCACAACGGTATGTCTGCGGACTTACAACGCTAGAATCCGGGTTTCGAACTACAAACTTTTGTTTTCTATTAAGGGGGAGGGGGGAAGAAGAAACGTTTCTGCTATATGTATCTTCAGAGAGACTAGTTTACACACAACGATAATTAATTACTCACGTGACCTGCCTTATTCTGTGCCACAAAGCTACACAATGGGCTATCTGTGCTCTGCCTACCACGGGTATCGAAACCCGGGTTCTAGCGTTGTAAGTCCGCAGACATGCCGCTGTGCCACTGGGGGGTGGGGAGGGTGAAATTTTGAAACCAGTGAAAATACTTATTATAGTACATGAGTGTTTGCCAAGAAATAACGCTCTAGCCAAACAGGTGAGGATCACAAACCATTGACAATCAAACTTATTTAAAACCCAGAAGAAAACGTTCACGATATAAAAAAAAAACACCATTTATGTTAACTGTAATAAAGATGTCGTCCCATTTCTAAAAACCGTCAGAATAATATACAAACAAATATTTTAGTCTCCCTTTACTTAATGCGTATGTTTGCAATAATTGGTATATGATACAAGTGCATATTGATACAAATTGTAACGTTTGGTAAGGATTATTTTCAGTAAAACAATGATAATTTCGAAAGGAAACACAAAAACAAAGAGAACCACTTGGCAGCTACCCGTAACCTCATTTGTTCAAGGTCACACACATCTAGACAGGCGCAGAAGAAAATAATTTGATAAATAAATTTTCATTTAATCTTGTGGCACGTGGCCAAGTTAGCCTGTAGGTTTTCAAAACATCTTGATTCAGAAGGGCATAACATTTCTTTATTAGGTCAACATTTCCTTTTTAATGTTCAGTCCTCTTTAAAACTTTAGCTAGAATAGATATTTTTCAAATATTTTAACGAGTTTTCAGGAATTATAAATAATTAAAAAAACAGTTTGTTTTTTTTAATTTCGCGCAAAGCTAAACGAGGGCTATCTGCGCTAGCCGTCCCTAATTTAGCAGTAAAAGACTAGAGAGAAGGCAGCTAGTCATCACCACTCACCGCCAACTCTTGGGCTGCTCTTTTACCAACGAATAGTGGGACTGAAAGGGCTAGCATGTTTGGTGGGGCGGGGATTCGAACCCGCGACAGTTATTTTTCAATGTTCATCTTTATAACAACTCAAAGATGTAACTAAATCGAATTTTCTAGCAGTTTCGTTTGCATTATATGTCTCCCTGTGGGTCAATGATAATTTTACGGACTTATAACGCTAAAGTTCAGGGTTCGTTTCCCCGAGGTGGACAAAGCGCAGGTAGCCCATTATGTGGGTTTGCGCTAAAACAAACAAAAAACAACTATCTATAATAAACTGGCCATCGTTTAGTCATTGTTTTAAACTGTTCCTTTGATTTTAAACAAAAAAAAGTATTAGCTTATATCTACGACTGACACCTTGAAACTTTGGGGTCTCGAAAACTAAACAGTGAAAATATTATCTCATTCTCATGCGATTTATAGAGTGTATTTCTTGTGGAGTTATAACTCTAAAATTAGATGTTCGATTCCTGTGTGGACAGAGCACAGATAGCCCATTTTGTAACTTTTACGCTTCCAACCTTAATAATGTTTTATATTCCTATCACCATTTTCGTTTAAATTTCACATGATTATCAAAAAACATTTTACGTTCTTTAAGAGACTTTAATGTCCAATCAGACTGTTGGTTCTCATATATTTATATATATATTGAAACCGTTGACAGTTCATTAACATTGGGAAATTCTGGTATATTCAAAAAGGGTCTTTGATCCGCCTATAAAGAAGTATAAAGAAAATTTAAAATGATATGAATCGCATCTCTTTAAATTACACCTATGAGACGTTTTGAAGTTTACATATATATATATATATATACACACAAGTGTGTCCCAGCACAATGTTAACATTAATGGCTGACAGATTTACAGTGGAATAATATAGGGACACATATGCTTGTGATTTGCTTTTTACGTGGATTAAAGTATATAAACATGGGATACATCGTAAAGTGAGCCTTGTTTGTTTGTTTGTTTCAGCGCAAAGCTGCACAAAAGGTTCTGGCTCTGTATTCATCGGCGGGATTGAGCTCTGCATTTTAGCGTAAAAAGCCCACAAGCTCACTGGTGAGCAACCTTTGGGCGTTTTGTTTATCATAATCTTGGATAATTCCTAATAAATCTCTAATTGCCTCCAAAAAAGCGTAAGAATCATGAAACAGTATCTTTAATTTACAAAGCAGTTAAATATTTCTTCCAATCAACCATTTGTGTGACGAAAATTTAACCGTTTCAGGTTAAAGTTCAGATAATCTGTCATTTTTTACAGCTTATCTTAAAGTCCTGTCTTACGAAAAACTTTGTGAAAAAACAGCAGAAAATTATTCGAAATTCGTAAGAATTCCTATCAAGCATTAGCTTCTATTGATACTCTTGGCCCGGCATGACCAGGTGGTTAGGGTGCTCGACTCGCAATCTGCGGGTCGCGGATTCGAATCCCCTTCACAACAAACATGCTCGCCCTTTCAGCCGTGGGGGCGTTATAATGTGACGGTCAATCCCACTATTCGTTGGTAAAAAGAGTAGCCCAAGAGTTGGCGGTGGGTGGTGATGACTAGCTGCCTTCCCTCTAGTCTTACACTGCTAAATTAGGGACGGCTAGCGCAGATAGCCCTCGTGTAGCTTTGCGCGAAATTCAAAACAAACAAACTATTAATACTCTTAGGCTTAACTTTCTAGCTGTTGATGTACCAATGTGAAAATATTTGTTGTTTTAACATGGCAACGAACTAGTAATTCATCAGTTATTTTTTTTATCATTACCTGAGAAACTTCTTATGAGTATTGTCTGGGATAAAGTACTCCTCGAAGACTTTTCCTGTTCCGTTTGTTTCTGTATTACTTCTGGTTTTATCTGTGATTCTCTCTTCTTTTTCATCCTCATCATTGTTTTCATTGTGTATAGGAGTTTCTTTTACCACTTCTCTACCACTTTCGCAGTAATCAGTAAAAGAAGATAAATCCTTTTCAATGTACCCTAACGGAATTTTTTCCGCCACTGGAGACCCCTGAGATTTCGGTTTTCTCTTGGTTCGTACTCTTCCAGTATTGTAATTTATTAAGGTATCGTCCGGAACGGCAACTTCAGTGTGGCCATATTTATTCAAAACTTTACCATGTCCATTTGCAAGAGACTTATTACCCGAACTGTAGTCTTCTGTAAACTGGCTGCTGTCGTCGTGCCCCATGAAGATTTTATCTATCATTTCGGCCTCATCCAAGTGTACAGTACTCTTATCAGAATCCCTCTCCTCTTCTGATTCGTACGCAAAATTTACCATTCCTCGTTGTTCTTCCATATCAGGAGATGAAGAACTTTCTTCTTCCATAGAAACCACCACCCTTTGTCGGTGTTCTTCACTAAAAATGGGTGCACTGTCGTGGGAAGAAGATCTTGATCCTTGGTCTGAAACTCTCAGAGTTCTTTCCTGATCTGAAGACCCACTAGAACCGGAACTAGGATGTTGTCCTGAGGAAACCACTATCCCTGTCCAGTCTTCCTCCTGATGAGCAGTGTTACCCCGGCCGTTCACGTCTTCTTCATGTGAGGTCTAAAAATAGATATATGTGTACATAATTTATAAAAGTTTTTAGTTAGTAACTGGTCTACAGTGATATACAAATAAAAGCTGTTTCTGAGTCAATTATTTGAAGGACAAAATAGTCCGCATCATTATTAATTATACCAGTTGGCTCCTGGAGAAAAGTGTAAACATTTAGTTTGGAAAAACATCAGATATAAGAGATAGCATTACAAGAGACAACGGCATTCAACAATATAAACATGGGAGAGCCCGCTGGAAGAAAGAACGACATTCAACAACATAAATATCAGAAATAATGTTACAAGAGACAACGACATACGTCGTCATAAGTATAACAGATAGCGTTGCAAGAGACAACGACATTTAACAACATAAATATCAGAAATAATGTTACAAGAGACAACGACATTCAACAACATAAATATAACAGATAGCGTTACAAGAGACAACGACAATCAACAACATAAATATAAGAGATAGCGTTACAAGAGACAACGACATTCAACAACATAAGTTTAAGAAATACCGCTAGAAGAAAGAAGCCCCCCAGTGGCACAGCGGTATGTCTGCGGACTTACAACGCTAGAAACCGGGTTTCGATACCCGTGGTGGGCAGAGCACAGATAGCCCTTGTGTAGCTTTGTGCATAATTAAAAAACAAACAAGAAGAAAGAAATGTCAGTTTCTTGTTTATTTTGTGTGTGTTAGCGAGATAATTATAAACAATTATAGATTAGAGTTAATTATCTTTCGAAAATTTTGGTTAAAATATCCTAAACTTCTCTTTGCGTGTGAAGGTTTATCCAAATTTTGTAATTATCCATAAACGCGTAAAGTATGGTTTACAGAGCTTATACTTATCTAGTGTATTCTGTAATTGCTAAAGAATTGTTTATAAATAAATTATAAATATCGTTATTTAATCATTTCTACCAGAAGAGTCTCTAAAAATATTCAGTAAAAATTACAATTAACAATAATTAGTCTTAATTATGAGTTACAGGCAAACCACAAAAACTTCTATAATCACTCTGCCGTTGGTCATTAGTTGGGTATCCAGATTGTTAGCGGTGTTTTTGGCCGTTATCCCATGAACACATGACAAAATTTGGCCTGCTTAACTAATTACTAAGCACCAACGCAGAAATTTCACATGTGAAACTTCATGTCCCATGCCTATCATATTTGGTCATGTTACGATCATAAACTTCAAACAGAGTATTTTGTAAATAGTAACAGGCAAGATAAAACTTGTGCAAGGTAATTATGTATTTTATCATCAGGTAAATATGTCATTCTCCAGATAATTCCATAACTGCATGTAAAATACCTCTTTTCGTACTCACGAACAAAATTTCATGTGTGGAGCTTTCGCTGATCCAATAAAGAGTTCAGATGATGCATATGATAACAGATAGAGCTGATTGTTTGTTTGTTTTGAAGTTAAACACAAAGCTACACGATGGGCTATCTGCGCTATGCTCACCACGGTTTCTAGCATTGTTAGTCCGCAGACATTCCGCTGTGCCACTGGGGGGCAGAGCTGATTGTGTAAATGTAACCCAAATCCCCAAAACAGAAGAAAATTTATTAAGAAACGTAATCAGTGTGTAGATATAGCTTAATTGGCCATCCAAAATACATAAATTCGAAACCTTGTAAAATGTTTGAAAAATCCCTATTTAGTGTACGTGTACAGATGTAGCTTTATTAAGTGTCCAAAATAAAATAAAAACTGAGTAAATATACGTGGAAAAATCCTGCTTATTGTACAGATGTCTCTTTAGTAGCTGTTTGGCTTGGTTGTTGTGTAGCACAGAGCTTCTCAATGAGATATCTGTGCTCTGACCACCATGGGTATCAAAGCCCGATTTTTTAGCATCATACCGCTAGGGGACTTTATTAACTGTTCAAGATAATAGTAAATTAAATTGAGTAAAATATTACTCAGAAACCTTCACTTAGTGTGAAAACATAGTTGTAAGAATTGCCCAAACAATTGTATGAAATGGCAACGTTTCGGGTGAACATGTCGATCCAGTAACTATAAAACATTTCATTAACCAAGTAAGTACGGGGAAAGGATCCGTAGGTAATTGTGACTTTTGTCTAAAACTATTTTCTTGACCAATGGACTCAAGAATGTTATTACCTTTCTGAAAGTTTTAGCTAAGTAACTGCTGTTTTACAGTAAAAATATGTGGACAGTTTTTGGACCGTAAACGAAACGAAACTATAGTGTTCTTGAAACTTGAGTAACAGAAAGCGTGTTGTATGTATGATCAACATACTTGTCTAACCACCGCAAGGTGCGCTATCAAACAAAAAACGGACTTCTTTATACCGGAGTAGTTAATAATGTTGTTGTTTCCTACCGAAGATGAATAACCTGGAGATTCTATTTTTCATTACGCTTTTTTTTTTCATAAGTTCCCGTCTAGTTTCGAGTCGGATGCACTGCTACTACCAGTCTTGTACTGGCACGAACTCGCGCGTGTTTATAAAACAAAACAACATAACCTGAAGCAATAAGACTGTAACACGCTTAATCATAGCGTAAATCAAGGACAATGCACCAGGTTACACTCTCACATCTAAAAATTCTAAATAAATTTTACCATAAAACTAGATATTATTTGTTTGACTCTCCAGTTGTGTATGTCGCAGAGCTGAAGAGGCGATTTCATTTTATTAATTAGCTAAACGTTTTTCATTCTTAAAAAGTTCCATGCTTCATCTATCTTACCAGTAAGTTTGAAAAGGTAGGCCTAATATTAAAATATTAAATGAAAATAAGAAGCGTTCGTTCTTCATCTCCGCTCCCTCTACGGATGTAAAAGGAACTATTGACCAATTTTCGTTAAGGTAATTCTAAGTTTAATTCTAAGTAGAAATTGAATGGACATATCGATATCACTACGTATTATCATTTCAGTTTTCAGATCTCTGTTTTATTTATTAAGTTTCGTCATTTAGAAATAGTTTTATGTATTTCTTTCACTAAAATTCTGTGGTTTATTGGGTAAGTCCGGTATATACGGTCACAAAACTTTGTCAGCTAGCCAGGCGTCCTATGTCTCGCGTGAATTGACGAGAATAAAACTCGTTGTTGAAGGCCGCTTCGGCGAAGACAAAAACTTGAAATATGTGGTTTGTGTAAACTTGCAACTTGATTATTTCTCCTAGAATGTTAAAATTTAAAGTTGTTGCTTTTAGGTTATGTTATACATCAACAAGACAAACTTTGCTTTTCGTTTTTTTTTTGTTTTGTTTTTTGTCTGTAGTTCCTTCCAACAATTAAAACATTTATAAATTGTAGACCGTGGTGTCAACAGAGCCAAAATTTTCTCTCTTTCTTGTGTTAATTGGTACATATTTAATCATTGAAAAGTAGTTTTACGCTTGTTGGAATAATTAAACAATAATTTATAGTGTTGGAACATCAAAGATGGCGCAGACATATGACAATCAGCGCCCCATTAATTTACGTAAAAAAGGGGGAAGAAATAATTTAATAACAAACAGATATTACTAAAACGTAAAACAGTACTCGAGGTTTAATCCTGAGATAAATGATTACTTTATGTATTATAAGTTAGATCTAAAACTATTAGGAAAAAAGAAAACAATAAGCAAATATGCAGAAGACAAATGAATGTGTTAAGTGTGTGTTATGATTACGTTATATATATATTTATTTATTTACATAAGTCATTTATAATCAGAGCAGGGCACATTCTCAACTCTATGTGTGTGTGTGAGAGAGAGAGAGTTGTTTATAATAAAAAATATATAGTGCAGTCACAAATGTAGGTGATTGTGTTTTTAAAGATTGTTTTTGTTTTATTAGTGCAAAGTTACACGGCTGGCTATCTGCACTCTATCCACGGCCCGGCATGGCTAGGTGGTTAGGACGCTCGACTCGCAATCTGCGGGTCGCGAGCTCGCATCCCCGTCCCACCAAACATGCTTGCCCTTTCAGCCGTGGGGGCGTTATAATGTAACGGTCAATCCCACTATTCGTTGGTAAAAGAGTAGCCCAAGAGTTGGCGGTGGGTGCCTTCCCTCTAGTCTTACACTGCTAAATTAGGGACGGCTAGCGCAGATAGCCCTCGTGTAGCTTTGCGCGAAATTCAAAAACAAACACTCTATCCACCGCGGTGAATCAAACCCCGAATATTATATATATATTATATATATATATAATCTACATTACTGCATAGTCGCATTAAACAGGAATTTATTCTAAAGTATTTCGTCGTTAATCAAATTTGCACAGACTGTATTTATTCCATAAGTCCCAACAAACGCGTCCGTAAAAATATAACAATTTCTGATTAGTTTTAACCACCAATGAAATTTAACTGTCAGGTCCTTTAAGTTTTACCCACCAACGGAATTTAACTGTCAGGTCTTTTAATATCAACTTTGTGTCATACGCAAAACTAGTTTGATTGGTTTGTTTTGTTTTGAATTTCGCGCAAAGCTACACGAGGGCTATCTGCGCTAGTCATCCCTTATTTAGCAGCGAAAGTCTAGAGGGAAGGCAGCTAGTCATCACCACCCACTACTAACTCTTGAGCTACTCTTTTACCAACTAATAGTGGATTGGCCACACGTTATAACGCCCCCACGGCTGAAAGGGCGAACTAGTTTCAAGAAAAGAGTTAATGAAAGATATCTGATAAAGAATGTTATTTGAAACGTCAAAATTTTTGTTGTTGTTGTTGTTGCTATCTGTGCTAGCCTTCCCTAATTTTGAAGTTATAGACTAGAGAGGAAGCAGCTAGTTAACATCACCTACCGCCAACTCTTCAATTACTCTTTTACTAACGAATAGTAGGATTGATCGTCACATTATATCGTCCTCACAGCTCAAAGAATGAGTATACGTTCAGTGACGGGATTCGATTCCACTACCCAGAGATTGCGAGTCGATTTCCCTAACCACCAGGCCATGCTTGGCCCCAAACACCTTTGTTTATAAAAACGTAATATTTCACCCCCTTTTTTTGTGAACATAACATTAGTGTAAGTCGAAATCGATTCCTCCTCTGCCCAACTAAAAACTCGTAAAATCTTTAATTAACCCTTTCTCTGAGTTGTGCTGTAGGATCTACGACATATATATACCTCCCCCCTATATTACAGATATATATATATATATTTGCCTTGGCTACGCATAGAATGAATTCCAGGAAAATCCATTTTTTTGTGTTGTTATATTATATGTTATGTAAGTCATGTGACAAATTCATGTGATTACCCTGTGGCTGCAGCAGGGTAACGGACTTTCAGAGAAGTCATGGGAAAAATCCCACTGCTATACTTTTGTAGTTATGTATATCGCTGTTTAAACATGACAACTTTGAATACACACAAAAAAAAAAACAGATAGAATTAGCTATGCTTCCACTTGTACAAGAGTTTTCCCTCTCTGTCATCCCAGAAATATCAAAGCAATGAATGTTTGAAAATCCCCGAGATTTATCTCAAATAACTTTTGAATACCGAATGCATGTAATTGTGCGCTGCGTAAATGTTGCACGTTTATGATGAATAAACTATATAGATAAGCCTAAATATGGCGTGCAAGCGATTTTTGGATGCTTCTAAAAAAATGATCTGTTTGTTTGGAATTAAGCACAAAGCTACACAATGGGTTATCTGTGCTCTGCCCTCCACGGGCATCGAAACCCGGTTTCTAGCGTTGAGTCCGCAGACATACCGCAGTGCCACTAGGGAGATCTAAAAGATGAATGACTATGACGTCACAAGACTAAAGCTTCTGCTCTGAAGTCATAAACAACGTGTTTAAGTGGCTTTGAAACTATGTAGCAAATACTGCAACATTATAACAAAATTACCCCATACAAATGTTTGATACAGGAGATAAACACTGCCACCGTAATGAAGGTGTTAAAAACGTTATATTATTTCTAATATACATGCGGATAACAAGGCTTAAATGTGCGATTTGTTTTCAAACATTCAATAGTAATTATGTAAATATTATCTCAAATTAAACAACGATAATGTTAGTCAAAATTTACATAAAACCTTTAAAGTAATATATATATGTAGTTTCCTTTATTTATTTATTTTTCGTGTTTAATATATATGTTGTTTCATTTACACTGTGCCTATTGTGGCGCGAACTACGTGTCAAGGTTATCGTCTGTAACTGACTTATGCGTGTTAGATACAAAACGTAGGCTGTTTGGTTCATTCATTTAACTGAATGTGTGCAATTTAAAAGTGTATTGCGCAAGCTTAATGTCAAGTTCATTCCTATTTTTGTTTTCGGAATTTGGAGGAGCAATACATTTTTTTATGTATGATAACGGTAGTCATTTTTAAAATAGTCATCTTAGGTTTTATTATGATGTTCATATATTATAAATATGTGACCGTTATGGGTACTGGAATACCAACTTGAGAATGTAAAATTTACTTATCGCCCCCAATAGCCTGGCTTTTGTAACTTTATTTATTTATTTATAATTTTACTTCATTAGAAGAAACTGCCCTTCTATAACTGGATGCAAGCTGGGAATGATAGTTTTGTGAAGTTTCGATTTACATGTTTAATTATCGTTCATGCATTCTTCCTTCAATTCGTTAATCCAGTTATATTTCTATTTGTCTTGCAAACGCTAGCTTATCTGCCTTCTAGTGTATATTAAATATCAAACGAGTAATTTTTGTATTAGTTCACCATTGGTTCATCGTAAGTTTAACGGTAACCCTAAAATCTGGTAGACGGAGCTCAGACAGCCCATTGTACAGCTTAAATATGGACTGAGAAACAACAGTGGTTCTCCTAGCGGTGACATGTGGATACAATGTTCATGTATGACAATTTAAAACAAATGATAATAGTTAGTCATGTGATATTTAATCTCGTGGTCTGGTAAGAAAACAAATTGCCTCTTCTCTATGACAAGCGTGATTAGCGAGATACATTAGACTGTATTACACAAATGTGTATTAGGAAAACCAATTATCGAAAAATACAAAATCGTTATAGGGCTGACTACCGAACTTGAAAAAGGAACCGAACAAGATATGGCACGCACGTAAGCAAGGGGTGAGATTCAAGGGGGTTCGGCTAATCCCCTATTTTTGTGATGTAAACAAATTATACTTACATAGCTATAGTGCAGCTGCTTATGGAATTTAACGTTTTCTACATAGTCTATATTCTTATGATGAAGTATTAGTATTTTTTGGCTTGAAGTAGTCGCATGCAATGACTTCTGTTGACACTTTGTAATTGGAACCACGAATACGTATTGCTACTGTCAGGTTTTGTAGGCCGGATTTATTACAGTAGGTGTCTATGAATTGTTGGTGGTAAATTTAAACAATTAACATACAGCAACACAGTCCACAGTTCAGAGCCGATGAAAACGGTAAGGTCAGTCAAACAAGTCAAACATATATACAAATGTTTGTTAAACTGTTGATCATCACAGCTGTTATAAAATTATATATTAAAACAGATCAAACGTATATACATATGTTCGTTATCCCAGTTATATCTAGAACTTTAAATAACTGTCTCGTTTTCGTCGAAGTCCACATAGACTGGTTCAATCACTTTAGAACACAATTGACAAGACGAATTGTTCTTCTCTGCTCAGTTATTACAATACAGTCTGTGACAATTTCACTTTAAAAATCAACGCTATAAACTCTTTATTGCTAAACTCACAATCACGCAGTCTAGATATAAATAATAATCTTTTTAAAATATTCCACGCAATACAGTGTACCAAATATCATTATGTTATTGAAACACTTTGTCACACTGCCACTAAGTTCATATTCACGTGAACTTTAGCATCTGCTCTCTGCCTGTTGAATAATTACCTGAGACTAAGTGCTCTAGCTTTAATACATAATCATTATGACACTGTTATCAGCAGTGAAACTGTATATAAGTTATTTATGGAAAAGCACACCAGAAGAATGGAGCATGTTAAGACGTTGTTTTAGCAGTGCATACATGTACATATACGATAGCCAATGATTGGAATAGCTAATATACTATTGTTGTACAGAGGTG
>NW_013668111.1:80064-81266 GCF_000517525.1 Limulus polyphemus
ACAATGTGCTTCCCCCACCCCCCCAGTGGCACAACGGCAGGTCTGTGGACTTGTAGTGCTAAAAACCGGGTATCGATACCCGTGGTAGGCAGAGCACAGATAGCCCATTGCGTAGCTTTGTGCTTAACTACAAACAAACAAACACGATGTACACCCTAGTGACAGCGGCGCAACTAGGGGAGCAAAATTACATGGAGGATCTGTAATCACTGTTGTAACTATTTTTGGAGTCGACAAAAAGGCTGGAGGAGTCTGTGAACAGTAAGATAGGTAGACGTTCTTGCTCCTAGCGACGAAGTAGTTGACTACCGTGTAAACGTGACAAAACTCTGAAGCTTACTTCAGTTAAAGTCCCCGAAAAAAAAAATTACAAATCATTTACAAGGCTATTCTCTCTTTTATTCACCACAGATCTTTTGGTTTCGGTTTTAATTTTCGCGCAAAACTACACGACGGCTATTTGCGCTAGCCGTCCCTAATTTAGCAGTGAAAGACTAGAGGAAAGCCCACCACCAACTCTTAGGCTACTCTTTAACCAACGAATAGTGGGATTGACCGTCTCATTATAACGCCTACACGGCCTAAGGGCGAGCATGTTTGGTGAGACGGGGATTCGAACCCGCGACCCTCAGATTGCGAGTCGAGCACCCTAACCACCTGGCAATTATCTTAGTTATCTGTATTTATCGAAGTCAGACAAATTTAAATCAAAGAAAGCAGTCATAACATAGTCAGATGCATAAAAGCACGTGACAGGTTAGCAGGCGCATAAAGACAAGTACACATAAACACCACGTGCAAATGATATATGAATCGTTTCTGGGCCTTTTTTGTGTGGTTTCATTGTTGTGATAAGTTAGAAAACAAATTCCATATCAAAATATTTTAGTGTTATCAAAACATTAGACAAACATACACATACAAACTCGTAATAGACAAACAGACGCATAGAAACACACATCAGACAGACACATAGGTGAGACAAGCAGAAAAACAAACGCATAACAGGCAGTTCGTAGAAGCACGTGACAGACAAACAGCAGCAAAACACATGCAAGATACAGAAGCACAGAAACATATTATAAACTCAGGGGTGGTGCTAGCCCTTTGGGATCCATAAATAGGAATATTTTTGAACCCAACTAAAAAAAAGTACTAATTGGATTATTTACACTAACCAAAAAATATCTAGTACACCACGT
>NW_013668111.1:82158-94368 GCF_000517525.1 Limulus polyphemus
ATAAAAGATGCATATTTAGGTTAATTTATGTCTTGCTCCCCATGATGATTTGTTGACTTTTCATTGGATGTATGTGGATTTTATGTGAACAGCCATGTAATCGTTTAAGCTATATTTCATGCAACATTGCTTCCAGATTTAATCTCATAAAACGTACGTTTACAACTTTTCTTGGGAGCATGCCCCCCAGATCCCCGTACCATTAGCATGCTTTGCATGCTGGTTGTGCTTCGCACAATATGTGTTGGCTTTTGATTTCACAAATTAACCCCCCTTTCAAATATTTTGCGTACGGTCCTGTAGGGATGAAAGTGGACATATCACTTCATCCAGCTAATGATCACATAGCAGACGAAGCTGTCTCGACTTTACATGTAGAATAAAATCCCTACATTACTGGCTTCCACACTTTCTCTGTCGAAATGTTCGTGTTTGAATAAAATCTCATCATTATACCTTTCCTTTAGTTAACTTTAGAATACCACTTTTATGACTATTTTACAATAGAGTGACATTTTACGATTGGAAATTCTGATTTTATTTATTTAGCCAGTGAGGAAACCAGTAATGTGGGGATTTTATTCTCGATGTAAGGTCGAGACGGATTAGTCTGCTATGTGATCATTAGCCGGATCAAGTGATATGTCCACTTTCATCCCTATCATCAGTAGCCAGCCCTAAATAGCTTTTTTATCTAGCAATAAAAATTTTTCTTAATACTTATTTGTTTACTTTTTTTATAAAATGGCGAATTGGGTTACTAGGTACTAAAGAGTATTCTAAGGCTTTATAACTTCTGCATAGAAAAGTAATAATATAGGTAGTCAAATATTGTGAAGACTGTTTTGCTCTATCAAATGATAATAAAATTATAATTACATAATATATGGGTTGGCTCCCTAAAGACACCAATTGTATAGTGTACAAAGCATTGAGTATTCACATGTTACAGTGATCTAATGTTCATCTGTTATTGGCTGGTAATTCCTGTTTCACTCTGTACTTGAGCTTTTTAAAGAACACCAAATTTCTGTAAAAAAGCTAATTTCAAGGGATAATGATAAAATCGTTTACACTAAAATTATGATTTTTTTCTTTTCTTTTTTGTAATTTTGCATATAACAATAATAAAATAGGTAGTCAAAGATCGTGAGGACTGTTTTGCTCTATTAAATGATGCTAAAATTATAGTCACTGCTAGAACTAGAAGAAATATGATGATGAACGAAAATAAGAAATCTCGGTTTTTGGCTATTCGCCGGTTTTCGACTTTGGGACGCTCTGGATATCTAAAGAGCGGCATACACACTGTAGAACGTATATCTCTGCCATGCAGTGTTAATCATATTCGGCCCTTATAAAATGCGAAAATCTGTCTGTATGTCCATCCTTATCAATGGACACAGACCATTTTTGGCAGAACAATGAGTTTGTTTGTTTGGAATTAAGCACAAAGCTACACAATGGGCTATCTGTGCTCTGCCCAGCACGGGTATCGAAACCCGGATTCTAGCGTTGTAAGTCCGCAGACTGGGGAGCAGAACAATGGGAAATAATATTCTACATAAATCCACCAAGTTTCATCTAAATCCGATCATTTTTTTATACAAAAATACTGTGAAAAATCTGTCCCATGTTAACAGATAAGTATATTTTTTGGATTTTCGGGATCTTGACCTTTGACCTTGACCCTCCAAAAACTAATCACTTCTAAGCCGGGTCACAGTCCAAACGTATACCGTCTTTCGTCCAAAATCCATTCAGCCGTTTTCGAGAAATCGTGCTGACAAACAAACAAACACACACACACACACACACACATGAATGAAAACATAAACTTCGTCCACCTTCGGTGGTGGTAGTAATAAATATGTTGTTTACCATACCCTAATAATAACGTGGTTATTCTTCCCATACCCTGATAATAACGTGGTTATTCGATACGTTATAGTTTTAGCTATAGATGATGTTTCCCTACCAGTGTATGGGTCCTTCTACACAGGTGCTACTCTTATTATGGTGCGTTTCACCTTTTTCACCAAGTGTTTATCCTCCGGTCTGGTGCGTTTCACCTTTTTTCACCAAGTGTTTATTCTCTGGTCTGGTTCGTTTCACCTTTTTTTCACCTAGTGTTTATCCTCTGGTCTGGTTCGTTTCACCTTTTTCACCTAGTGTTTATCCTCTAAAGGATAAACACTAGAGAAAAAGGTGAAACGAATCAGACCATAGGATAAACGTTAGGTGAAAAAGGTGAAACGAACCAGACCAGAGGATAAACACTAGGTGAAAAAAAGGTGAAACGAACCAGACCAGAGGATAAACACTAGGTTAAAAAGGTGAAACGAACCAGAGGATAAACACTAGGTGAAAAAAAGGTGAAACGAACCAGACCAGAGGATAAACACTAAACACTAAGTGAAAAAGGTGAAACGAACCAGACAAGAGGATAAACATTAGGTGAAAACAAGGTGAAACGAACCAGACCGGTCTTATTTGTTTGTACTTTATGTGTAACGATTTTTTAAAACATACTGTCGGAACAATTTTTTTTTAAATATCGCCCAAGTTAGGGACGCGTGGCTATGTATGTTATCATGTTCTAAGAATTACGAGCAGATTTATGTAGGACGATATTTCTTTTAAAAGTCTCTACTATCTATAACCCATTGCTTACCGTTAAATGTTATAAGATAAAAAGAATCTTCCCGTAACAAAATTATACCCCTGCTTAATTAGCAATAACATAATTTGAGTAAAAGAAAGCAGTCGCTTGATGATCGTTGGCTTAAGTCCACCGCAAGGGTTGAACTCTCAATTTTAGCGTTTAAGGCCCTCAACCTTGCATTTGAGCCAATGACTTGATAAGCTGTTACTTGTCACATTTTTGAGCAAACACTGGAATACTCGTACAGTGTTAAACCTGCCTGGTAAAATAAAAATACATCACTACAACAGATGGAGAGATAAATCTAATCAGGAACTGGTTTTCGAATGGAGAAAATGATGCTGCATGATAAAAACCCTTCAATGTAATAACTAAAGGCTGCAATGTAAGAATATATATATATTTAAATGAAATAAGTTACGAAGCATGTGGTTATAATTACTTACAAAAGCAGCTCTTTGAACAATGGGTTAAATTGCCAAGAATGTGAATAAATCTCTCACAGACGGGCTTTAGCGTACGGAAAGTTGAACTGTAAACAATGAGTCGAGGTGTCGTGAACGATATTTCAGGCTAGGTTTGGTTTGAAATAACTATTAACTGGAAGTTCTAACGTTTTATTATTTTTTATTTTCTTTACTGAAGAATAAACAGTGATAACTTTTTTAAAAAAATGTCATAAACACGAGTTAGGGAGGTAGGTAATTTAGCTGAATATTATAAGTCAACGCACTAGAAAACAGCGTATTGAGTTTTTTTTTTGTTTATCACATATACGTGTATTTATTATTCTGGAAGTTAAAGATGTGACGCAGTATAATTTTTTGCAGGTATACATGTATTTTATTGCAGTCGGGGATAAAGTTATAATATAATTGTTGCATATTAGGTGAAAGCAGTTTATCAGAACCTTCAACTGGTGAGGAATGAATGTACACTTTGTATTTATAAGCCGTATGATCGGGAATGTTCTAGGGCAACAATTTGTCAACAAATTTAATTCGTCACCCTTAACGACTTAGAATTTACCTAATTGTTATGGTTAGGGGAAAATATTGACTAGAAGCAATACAATTACAAGATTAATAACGAAATAGCCCTAACCACCTGACCATTATCTTAGTTATCTGTATTTTACTCTCCCTTCGAAGTCAGACAAATTTAAATCAAAGAAAGCCGTCATAACATAGCCAGATGCATAAAAGCACGTGACAGGTTAGCAGGCGCATAAAAGACAAATACACATAAACACCACGTGTAAATGATATATGAATCGTTTCTGGGCCTTTTTTGTATGGTGTCATTGTTGTGATAAGTTAGAAAACAAATTCCATATCAAAATATTTTAGTGTTATCAAAACATTAGACAAACATACAGAGACAAACTCGTAATTGACAAACAGATCTATGTTAACATACAAACACATACAAACTCGTAATAGACAAACAGATCTATGTTAACATACAAACACATACAAACTCGTAATAGACAAACAGATCTATGTTAACATACAAACACATACAAACTCGTAATAGACAAACAGACGCATAGAAACACACATCAGACAGACACATAGGTGAGACAAGCAGAAAAATTAACACATAACAGGCAGTTCGTAGAAGCACGTGACAGACAAACAGCAGCGAAACACATGCAAGATACAGAAGCACAGAAACATATTATAAACTCAGGGGTGGTGCTAGCCCTTTGTGATCCATAAATAGGAATATTTTTGAACCCAACTAAAAAAAAAAGTACTAATTGGATTGTTTACACTAACCAAAAAATATCTAGTATACCACGTAGTGATACACTTTTTAAAAAGTACTAATTGGATTATTTATACTAACCAAAAAATATCTAGTACACCACGTAGTGATACACTTTTAAAAACTACTAATTGGATTATTTACACTAACCAAAAAATATCTAGTACACCACGTAGTGATACACTTTTAAAAAAGTACTAATTGGATTATTTACACTAACCAAAAAATATCTAGTACACCACGTAGTGATACACTTTTAAAAAAGTACTAATTGGATTATTTACACTAACCAAAAAATATATAGTACACCACTTAGTGATACACTTTTCGAGAAAGTCATTTGTACTTGCAAACTAATTCACACCGCTCCGTCGGTATCTCTTTCAAATCACACCCATTGTGCGTGTACTGTACTTAGCAGCCAATCAACGCACAGGAATCGCATGTGTGTTTACTGAGGTCTTGCTGTTGCGCTTTTTAAATGTCCGTCTGTTACTGAGTGGTGCTTAAAATCGATTTTATTGAAAATACTTTTTTTTTCAAATGACAAAATACTAAAATAGACAGAAGTCAAATTTTTCATGAAATAATAAAAACAATCCCCGTTAATAGAGGGCCTCTTGAACTGCTCGAAGCTCTAAGTATTTGCTTATTCAGCTTATGCCTCGCACGCCATTGGATAAATTATACGTATAACACCCTGTTGAATTTCGCGAAAAACAACTTGAGGGTTATGTACACTAACCGTTCCTAATTTTGAAACGATAGATTAGAGGTAAGGCAGTTAGTCACCACTACACACCGCCAATCCTTGGGTTACTCTTTACCCACAAATAATGGAATTAACCGTCACATCATTACGCCCCCAAGGCTGAAAGGACGAGAATGTTCAGTGGCGAAATTCGAAACCTCGACCAGAAGATTGCGAGTCCAGTGTCCTAACCATCACGTCATGCCAAGCCACGTACGTCACAAAGATTAAAATAATTCCTCAGTGCTAGAAGATACTTTTTTAAAACACGTAACTGCTTTCAGCAACTTTATAAATTGAAACTGTACAATTTAAGGACAGTGAGCAACTCTACTGTGTTCTACTAAAACACTTCATTGGCCGAATGTTTTAGAACAGGTCATTGTTCTGATCTAGTTCGTGTTTTTACACCCACTTACAAATTATTTCACTTCCAAAGACTGTCAGGATTAGGATTCGTGATACGACCATTTTGTTCCAAAAACTGTCAGGATTAGGGTTCGTGATACGACCATTTTGTTCCAAAGACTGTCAGGGTTAGGATTCGTGATACGACCATTTTGTTCCAAAAACTGTCAGGATTAGGATTCGTGATACGACCATTTTGTTCCAAAAACTGTCAGGATTAGGGTTCGTGATACGACCATATTGTTCCAAAGACTGTCAGGGTTAGGATTCGTGATACGACCGTTTTGTGTCTAAAGACTACCAGATTTAGGATGCGTGATACGTCCATTTTGTGGCTGTTTATGGAAAACCCGTATTTCATAAAAGTAACTATAGAGTAGCAAAAATTGGAACTATTTGATATATTTGGAAATACTTAATTAAGTAAAGTGATTCTGCTAGTACACGGTCTAGGTCGAACTCCTCCCCAGAAAAAAAAAGGAAATCAGTGGTTTGAACTATTTTTTTTTTATCCAGCAGTCTGTTTCATTAAGTATTTGCTCCAGTTATCCTTGGACAATTTCCTCGGGGATAGCCAGGTCGGTCAGAGAAGACCAGGACACAACAATGTACGTAACCACAGTTCCTTGGAGAAACTAGAGCACGAGCGCTTGTCGTGTTGAACCGGTTTTATACATACTATAACACAGACACGGTGAGTAAGGTTTTGAAAGAGACTGATACTTGATAAGGTTAAATCTTTTTGATGAGACTAATAGCATATGAAGGAGATTCGATCCGCTTAAAACATTACAACATTTGTATAACTTAAGTAACCACGATAAGTACTTAGAAAGTGTGTCACGTGATAGTGCACCTGGCCGTACTTTAAAGCAATGGGCGCAAGCCTTCTGCAAGTGATTAATAATTATGAACATATTCAACGACCTCCCCCCTACATCCTCCAGTATTTGACACTTACCTATGTAACAGACACTAATCACCTCCCCCCAAACACTTAAAACTGCAAAGGATCATTTCAAAAATATATCCCATAATGCCTCAAATAAATATCTTTTTCAGCATGGAATACGTGTCTTTATTAAGTCTGAAGATGTTGTTCTGCTGTAGTACCACAAGCCTGATATCCTCTCAGTTAAGATGTTTTTAGTTGTTTTGGTAAAATTATTGTGTTTTTCAGAATTTCCTGTTTCTACACAGAGAGAGCAACAAAAGTACATACTTTGACTTTCCTTTTTGGTGGATAAAAAATGTGGGTTTACACTAATCAGCAATTAGCCGACTTTCTTGCTGGTAAGACAGCACGTGACGTCCAAAAATAAAAAACTATCTTGCCCTGTTGATAGCCACACCTTCATGCTCAACTCTCAATGAGCACAAAACTTGAATGTGAGGTGCGTTTCGTGTGCAAATCTGGCTTTGTTTTGAATTACGCGCAAAGCTACAAAAGGGCTATCTACACTAGTCGTCTCTAATTTAGCAGTGAAAGACTAAAGGGAAGACAGCAGGTTATCACTATCCACTGGTAGCTTTTGGAATACTTTTTTTTACCAATGAATAGTAGAATTGACTGTCACATTATAACGCCCCCACGGCTGAAAAGGCGAACATTTATGGTGGGACGAGGATTGCGAGTCAAGCACCCTAACCACCTGGCCACGTGCTTTGTTAGTGTATTTTGTTTTTGTATATTTGCTCATGTAAACGAGAATAAGGGGGGAATTTTTTTCTTTCATTTAAGGAGATTTATTTTTTTTTAAATAACACAGGACTAGAACGCGTGTTTTTTTTAGCTAAAACCTTTAGTTAACTCTTTGGTAGCTTCAATTTTCTTTTATACTTTTAACTTCCATTTTTAGCTTTAAGACTGATAACTTTTCGCGTTTTAGTTCAACGTTAACTTAAATTTTTAAAATGTAATTGTTTGAGCTAATTTTTTGTAGCTCTGTGTAAAATTCAATTGTAGATTGATTTCAACTTGATTGTGGATTGAGTTCAGTGGCAACATGACTTTTAATTTATTTTGATATTTACGAGGATTTATTTTCTGCTGAAGCTAGGAGGGTTTAGTTTAACTCACAGTGAAGGCATGCCAAGCTCATAAGAGCTTTTGATTAAAGTCTTGACATACATCACTGAACACTTGTTCTTCTTTTTATTTTCATTTGTATTGTTATTGGTGAACAAATGTTTGTGTACTTGTACTTCTGTTGGTGTCAAGTCTTTCTACTGAACAATCTCAGTTGTAAATCAGAGTCCAATATTCTCCTAACCTGACTGTCTGTGAGAAAATCATTTTTTACGGAACATACCATAGAGTAGTAATGTAAAGAAAGTTTTGATGCCGTGACCAGGGATATCTGTATTGCCGAGTGATGCGTTATTTCTGAGAGAGTCTATTAGCCAGACTCGAGAATGCTCCAAGAAAAATTACAATCGTCTAAAACTGTGTGGAGAGGACATTATTTGTAGGGGTGAATCTGGTACTGGGGCTAAAAATCTGCAGAAATCTCAGACTTTTGGATCTCATGATAAAAAGATATATAGCAAACGTCATCATGCGGTCAAGAACTTAGGGTGGAGAGTTATCTGGGGCACCCAAAAGACCTTTCAAACTTATCATGATAATAAGTTTTGGCAGCATGGAATCCTCAGCAATCAAGGATTATCAGGGTGGATTGAGACTGAGGGCGTCTGATACTGCAAAGGGTAGTCTCCACGGGCGTCTGAGGTGCTCCCAACTAGAAAAGCACAAACCAAACACTGGTTGAAGCTACCCACAGGAGAGAATTATGAGATGCTGTTAGTAGATGAGCTCCATCTATAAGTTTTTCATCAGGTGAGACAGCAAACATTTGTGGATGACACCACTGACAATCATTGGAATGGGGGGGGGGGTACCACTTAGTCACGAAAGGTGTTGAGCTCAAGGTCAGCGCATAGTACCTTTGGCTAGTTAAAACCATCCATATACGCTGTCTTGCCAACAGGTGAGATACTACTCCCATTGGTCTGCAACAGTTGCCAGTATTAGCCATTCTGCGAAAAAGGTGGGACAACTATTCACATTCATCGGTGAAAGCCACCAAAATGTAACATCCCTCCAATAGGTGGGAAAGCAAGCTGTACTGATGATAAAGAGTGTCGAGGACAAGGTAAGGATCTTCCCCAAACAGGGAAGCAGTCTGATATTCAGCCCAAACTCAGCTGTGAGATAGTCTGTGGACAGCCACCAACGGGAACTCTTTTGTTGGCAGATAAATCAGTTTGCTTTCACTAATAAGGGCAGTGATCAGTGTGCCAGGTGGAAGCTTTATTAAAAAGAGGGGTGTAGCTGGCTGACAAGTTCCACCAATTTAAGCTTCAATGCTAACCAGCAATGCAATAAGCAGAAACATCCCCAAGACAGAAGACGAGCGGCCAAGGCAGATATGGATCAAGTGCAGGACAAGTAGACAGGGTACATCAAGCACCTCCTCGATCAGTAACTCCAGTGATTGCAGTTAATGCTCATCCAAGCATATGGCTTATAGAACCTGCCTACTCAACGGTTTCCCTGTTGATATGGGCTTTCCAATCCGAAGTGGGTCATGAGTCCATGAAGGAAAGATCCATGATGAATCCACCCAAGTCTGTGGTGGAGGTGAAGCAAACTTCTCCTCCAGCTGGGGAAAGAAACACTAGTGAAGGTGTGGGCCATATTCTGGATCATTATAACTAGGTCACTGCCTGGAGTGACCAGACCTTTAGACAGGCAGGAATAGTGTGACTGATACTGAATCTACACTTCCCATATCTTGGTGGCCATGCTCTGGATCATTATAACTAGGTCACTGCCTGGAATGACCAGACTTTGAGACAGGCAGGGATAGTGTATCTGATACCGAATCTACACTTCCCATATCTTGAGTCATTTAAGAGATCGATGAAAAGGAACAACATCACAGCTGCAATGGTTGGCCAAGATGCCAACATCGACCTCCTGGTTTAGATAACAACCTATTAGCTAAGATAGCCATTTGCTTCAAAAATCAACAGCTGTAAGGGAGTTGGAACCCCTTACTATCCTATTGTCCGAAGGATTTTTCTCGCGAAATTCGCCCCCTTGTCAACGTACCAGCAGTTCTCTCAAACCTGCTGTTGGGTTACTCTTAGGTCTATTACTCTTAGGACAGTCATTTGGTCACGTCACCAATGACTGAAAGGAATTAGCAACCCTTACTTTCTGATCCCCCAGGTTGCGATGTCAGATATCATGGCTATTAAATATGTACACCCTGTGACTTTGCAAACATGTACAGCCTATGGCTTTGAATGGATAGTCTCAAATTTCTGCAATAATGTGTATCGATCATGTACACTTTGTGACTTTAAATGCATAGTTTTGAATTGTTGCATAATGGCTATTAAAATATAAATTCTATTAATTTAAATGGACAGCAGGGTATTTTTAATTATGAATTATAAACTATATTTTCATTGCTACTATGTTTTATTTTAAAATTTATAAACAATGACACGAATCACTGTCCAATCCAGTATTGTTAGTGTTGCTTTTAGAATGCATTCATAGTGACAACGATTATAGCCTAGTCCAATGCTGTTTTTATATTATATACATAGTAACACTAGTTATAATCTTGTCCTGTGTTTCTAGTGTTGTTTTTATATTATATACACAGTAACACTAGTTATAATCATGTCCCGTGTTTCTAGTGTTGTTTTTAGAATGTGCGCATAGTAACAATGATTATTTTCTGTTCTGATCAGAGCCAATTTGGTGTTTTTTAAAGTTTAAGTTGTTTTGTCGTTTAACATTTATAAAGAAAGATGAGATAAAAGTTTTCTTCAAAATACATTCATATTTTCAGTGTTAAACCTCCACTCGTATTGTGGTACATTTTTCTGCCCATAATGTGTTATACCCTTCTACTCGTACTATGTTATAGTTATATCTTTTGCTCACTTCTTTGAGTAGGTGAGTGGTATTTATCACCAGCACTTAGGCAACTTTAACACCACATATCTTGTTTTAACACCAAATATTTGTAATGTATCAGTAGTTTAACACCATCTAGCTTCAATGTGTGTTTGTTTTGCACAAAAGCCACATTCGGTACATACTGCGTCCACCGTGAGGAATCGAGCCCTGATATTTAGCATTGTAAATCCGTAGACTTACTGACTTCCCTTAGGGGTCAATCTTGAATGTATCTGAAGTTTAAAACCACATATCTTGAATGTATCTGAAGTTTAACACCACATATCTTGGATGTATCTGAAGTTTAACACCACATATCTTGAATGTATCTGAAGTTTAACACCACATATCTCGAATGTATCTGAAGTTTAATACCACATATCTTGAATGTATCTGAAGTTTAACACCACATATCTTGAATGTATCTGAAGTTTAATACCACATATCTTGAATGTATCTGAAGTTTAACACCACATATCTTGAATGTACCTGAAGTTTAACACCACATATCTTGAATGTCTCGGTAAGTTTACCGGGAAAACAAATTATTAATATTTCCGTGCTTCAAATGAGTCATGAAAATAGAATGGGGACATACAATCAAGTAGAGACTTTGTAAGAATTAAGCAGTCGATCAGTTGTACTCAGTCTGTGCAAACTAAAGAATTAAGACAAAATATTCATACGCGATGTGAGGTAAAGACGGAGATATGTGCTAAATATAATTTATACAGAAAACTCATTCGCTTGAAAAAAAAAGTTACAGACCTACAGCTTAATTATAAATTAATCAAACTGTTTGAAAATTAAACAGTCGCATCTAACTTACTTCTGTTTATGGACTACACCATCGTTTAATACTCTGTCCGTTGGAATCTTTCTTAATAGATTTTTTTATAAATACTTTAAAGCTAAAGTTCCACATGACTACACTTACTTGTCCGATATGGAATCTGTACTTTAAATAAACAAGTAAAACAAGATTGTCGGTTGACCTAAATAATATGGCGTCAGGCGACACGACCGCAATATACAGGATATAAGTTTAATAGTTCTGAAACTCTTGCTTCACAGGATTGTTTTTTTTTGTGACATGTAGTTAATCCAAAATTATAATTTCAAGTATTTTAGAAATAATAACAACAACACTCATGCTCCACATATTACATAAGCAGTCACCTAAGGCTGTGTGACTGGTACACAGGAGTTGGTGATTGGCAGTTACGTTGTATCTGTGGTCACAGACTACATGAACGTCTATTTAGTGTAACTGAGACACGGATCTACGATTTGGTTCTTAAACAATAAACAACCATCTATAGTGCCTACGCATAGGTTATTTTTAGGTTATAAAGTACCTACTCCCATATCTGTGGTCACAGACTACATGAACGTCTATTTAGTGTAACTGAAGAACCAAATCGTAGATCCGTGTCTAACAAGAAACAACCATCTATAGTGCCTACGCATAGGTTATTTTTAGGTTATAAAGTACCTACTCCCATATCTGTGGTCACAGACTACATGAACGTCTATTTAGTGTAACTGAAGAACCAAATCGTAGATCCGTGTCTAACAAGAAACAACCATCTATAGTGCCTACCCATAGGTTATTTTTAGTTTAACCATAAAGTA
>NW_013668111.1:95037-97851 GCF_000517525.1 Limulus polyphemus
TGTTATTCATAACTTCTGACCATTGTTTAGTGTATTTGTCATTCATAACTTCTGGCCATTGTTTAATTTAATGTATTTGTTATTCATAACTTCTGACCATTGTTTAGTGTATTTGTCATTCATAACTTCTGGCCATTGTTTAATTTAATGTATTTGTTATTCATAACTTCTGACCATTGTTTAGTGTATTTGTTATTCATAACTTCTGGCCATTATTTAATGTATTTGTTATTCATAATTTCTGACCATTGTTTAGTGTATTTGTTATTCATAACTTCTGGCCATTGTTTAATTTAATGTATTTGTTATTCGTACCTTCTGACCATTGTTTAGTGTATTTGTTATTCATAACTTCTGGCCATTATTTAATGTATTTGTTATTCATAATTTCTGACCATTGTTTAGTGTATTTGTTATTCATAGCTTCTGACCATTGTTTAGTGTTTTTGTTATTCATAACTTCTGGCCATTATTTAATGTATTTGTTATTCATAATTTCTGACCATTGTTTAATGTATTTGCTATTCATAATTTCTGACCATTATTTAATGTATTTGTTATTCATAACTTCTGGCCATTATTTAATGTATTTGTTATTCATAATTTCTGGCCATTGTTCAATGTATTTGTCATTCATAGCTTCTGGCCATTGTTTAATTTAATGTATTTGTTATTCATAATTTCTGACCATTGTTTAGTGTATTTGTTATTCATAGCTTCTGGCCATTATTTAATGTATTTGTTATTCATAACTTCTGACCATTATTCAGTGTATTTGTTATTCGTAACCTTCAACCATGGTTTCAGTATACGTGTATTTCATAACTTCTAACCATTCTTTAATGTCCTTGTAATTCATAACTTTCAGCATTCCTTCATTATAACCAGTAGGGCAAAACTACAGATTAACATACCTTTAGCGACCAACCTCACAGAGTGCTGTTCAGTTTAGTTATGACTGACTCATTGTCAGTGTATTATCGGTGAAGGCTTGGCATGGCCTGGTTGTTAGAGCGCTAGACTCGCAACTTGCGGGTCGCGGCTTCGAATCCCCGTCAGCGAACATACTCGTCCTTTCAACCGTGGGGCGTTATAATGTGACGATCAATACCACTATTCGTTGGTAAAAAGAGTAGCCCAAGAGTTGGGCTCAATTAGGGACGGCTAGTGCAGATAGTCCTCGAGTAGCTTTGCGCGAAATACAAAATCAACCAAATCCAAAGGTGGACCTTTCTTCGTCAGTTTGCTCCTGATAAAGAAAAGTCCACCTTTTGAAAGCGCTCTGATTATAGGGTTTTGTGTTATGAGAATATAATTTAGTATTTTACGGACACTACATTTTCAAAACGAAACGGTGTTTGGAGTTACATAAAAGTTTGCATGATAACTCGCTGATTTCTTTCACTTCGTGATGATATAAAACATATGACATGAACTTGAACTGATAGACTACAGGGGGAGCAGCTAGTCCACAACACTCAACCACAGTGGTTAATCTGGAATTTTGAAGTTGGTAGAACTACTTTTTGTGATCCGTTTTGTAGTAGCAGTGTGGATCACAGCGTGGTCCAATCAGAAGACCAGGAAATGTTTTGAATCTTCCACCCCAACTTAACCCCTTCCGTACTTGCGTTATTGTTGTTTATGAGCAACGGGTCGCGAATCAGAAATTTTCGAATTCACAGTCCGGAAACGCTAACCAACGTATGCCATTCCCAGCCCGTTAGGGACGGCTATCCGCTGTTATCCTCATGCAGCTTTGCACTATATTCTAGAGCAGGCACGAGCAAACAAAAAAAAAAACGTTGTTAATTTTATAATGGTTTTATTGGGTCTTAACTTATATTCGAATATCGTAAAAGTTTGCAGTGAATATATATGTGTGTATGAGTCTTTAAAAACAAAAGCAGAAGTATCAAATCGTTATTTTCTTTCAAGTGTGTGTGTGTGCCTTGAATTTCTCGCAAAGCTGCACGAGGGCTATCTGCGCTAGCCATCCCATTTAGCAGTGTAAGACTAGAGGGAAGGCAGCTAGTCATCACCACCCACCGCCAACTATTGGACTACTCTTTTACCAACAAATAGTGGGATTGGCCGTCACATTATAACGCCCCACGACTGAAAGGGCGAGCATGTTTGGTGGGACGGGAATTCGAACCCGCGACCCTCAGATTACGAGTCGAGTGCCCTAACCACCTGGCCATGCCGGACCCTCTTTTTTTTTTTTCAAGATGACCCCTCAGTGGCTCAGCGGCATGTCTGTGGACTTTTAACGCTATAAACCGGGTTTCGATACCCGTGGTGGGAAGAGCACAGATAGCCCTTTGTGTAGCTTTGTGCTTAATAACAAACAACAACAACGACTTTCAAGGAGAAGCAGTTTAAAGATCACTTCTTTTTCAACAACTAAACTTAATGTCAGACTGTTCTAAGTGAGTAATAAAAACCGTCGAGGTATTTACAGTTTTAAAAGCTTTTAAAAATCACGGACAAAGAAATCTAAAATATAAATGAGTAAAGGGAAGTCAAGTAAATAGGTCCTATCTTGGTCATAAAAACGGTGCTTAAAGCAAAAACCATAAGGTGCCTAATAATTAGCCCTTCATTTTGTTCATAGTCGATTCCCTGAAACTGAAACAATGGAACAACAAAAAATAAATAAAAAGAACATTTAACAATCGAAACATCCAATAAGAACCGACTATTGAGTTACTCTGGTAACGTTCAAGTGTGGCCCGGCATGGCCAGGTGGTTAGGGCGCTCGACTCGCAATCTGAGGGTCGCGGGTTCGAATCCCCGTCCCACCAAACATGC
>NW_013668111.1:98815-107661 GCF_000517525.1 Limulus polyphemus
GCCCTAACCACCTGGCCATGCCAGGCGAAAAGTATATTTGAGGCAGTAGTTTAGCAACGAACGATCAGAGCTACAAATTATTTATTCAGTAAAATACTGGTCATGCTTTAAGTTTTGACATATGACGCTAACCAAGAAGATGGGCAAATTTCTAATTTCTAATAAAAATTGCAACGATTTACTTATGGGATTATTATTCAAAAGACAAATAAATACAGTTTCCTGTTTGTTTTTTTATAATTTTGAATTGATAGACTAAAGGAAAGGTACCTAGCCAAAAGCACCCCCCACCAACTCTTGGACTAATCTTGGCTGATCAAATAGTGAGATCTGACCATCACTCTTATAAGAACTCACGGCTACAAAATGCATAATGTTTTTAAGAAACAGGACGCGAACCATGAACTCTTGGATTCCTAGTCTGAGCACACTAACCATTAAGCCACCCAGCTCAAAACTTCCTGTAATTCGAGGTTATTATAAACAATCAGTGAAGAATAAACACAATGAACAAAAGTGCAATTTTCACTGTTTGAGCTAATAATCGACTTAAAATTTTGTTTAAATAAATTTTCAGGCTAAGTCGTACAATTTCTTTTTAAATTCCACAACATACAGATGTTTAGGAGCGACCGTAAAATTGGAACATATGTTACAAAACCTCTGAAGACAACTAACTGGTGGTTACAGGGCCGAGAACATAATTAAGACTATTTATTGTTGATTGTAATTGTTATTATATATCTTAACAGCTCTTATGGTAGAAGTTATTACATAATAGGTTGAAAACAATCTGTATTTTATAATTACAAAGAATTTCTATACATTTTATTTGCCTGTTTTAGACTTTAGAGCAAAGCCACATTGGGCTATCTGCTGTGTTCATCGGATTTTAACATTGTAAGTTCTTAAACTTACCGCTGTTCCACCGGTGGACAACTTTTACACAATAACACATTTTTTTCAAAGTATGTTTTGAAAAAGCCTTTGAGAATGTGTTGCTGATTTAGCATAAAGCTACAAAATGAATTATCTGCGCCCTTCCCACTGCTAGGAATCAAACCCTAGATTTTAGCATTGTGAATCTATTACTTAACGCTATGTTCCATCTCACTCTCAGTGGCTCAGTGTTAAATCTGAATGCTTATAACACTAAATACCAGGTTTCGATACTCGTGATGGGCACAGCACAGATAGTCTGTTGTGTAGCTTTGGTGAGTTAGCGTTAAGTTTGTTTGTTACCCTTTCATTAGATGTTGTGGATTAGTGTTAAAAATATGAGTGGCTCTGTACAACACATAAATGATTCTGAACCTGGTGCTAAAGTATAACTGAGTCTTTCTAACAAACAGCGGCTTAACGTTTTCATTTTCATACAAACAGTTAGTTTTACAAACTCACACTGGATATGTTCGTTCACGCTATTAAACAAATAACTTCATAAGCGTAAAAGTGTTTCTTCACAGCACACATATAAAATTATAGACCACATGTTAAAATTTAGTTAGTACAGATCAACCAGACCAAGTGTTACACAAACAGGTGCATTTTTCTAAAACAAACAGATAATCCATACAGATCAAGCATTAATCGTTCGAGTGTATTTATAAAAAAAAACGAATAGATAATCTATACAGATCAAGCATTAATCGTTCGAGTGTATTTTTCAAAAAACAAACAGATAATCCATACAGATCAAGTATTAATCATTCGGGTGTGTTTATCTAAATCAAACAGATAATCTATACGGATCAAGCATTAATCGTTGGGTGTATTTTTTCTAAAACAGAGATAATCCATACAGATCAAGCATTAATCATTCGGGTGTGTTTATCTAAAACAAACAGATAATCTATACGGATCAAGCATTAATCGTTCGAGTGTATTTTTCTAAAACAGAGATAATCCATGCAGATCAAGCATTAATCGTTCGGGTGTATTTTGTAAAACAAGAAGACAGTCCGCAAAGATCAAGTGTTAAACGTGCAGATGTGATTTTCTATTGTTTCAACCCCCGAATAACAAACAAATAAACGTTATAAATAAGATAAAAACATTAGTTTTTTACAACATAGAAATAGACCTAACGATTAGGTACTGACCATATGGATGGCATAAAAATTAACAAACATCTAACCCGTGAAAATTCACGTGATTCTCTATATAGTTTATAGCGATCGATCGTACACTGACTGCAGTAGTTCCATTGAACAACATGAGTACAGACGTTTAGCATATTTCTACTAAGTATACTAAATGTGGGCGTTCGGTGTGTGAAAAATTAAAAACAAAACAAAAAAACTTGTAAGATAAATGTTGACAGACTGCGTATCAATCATGCGCATGTTATTAAATATGACGTGCTGTACATACAGCCAGTTCTATATAAGTTAATACGTGTACCGAACCTGACGGCCCTTAACTGTTATCTATACACATACTTTGGAATTGTTGAAGGTAAGCAAGTAAAACATTTTGCTTGCCAACCTACGATGGATATACTGTTATTTTTGCTGTAAGCTGCATTGCCAATACGGTATACTGTTAACCCAGTTTAGCCGACGAGTTCCAGGTGTTAAACAGGAATATAAAATGTATTTCCCCTAGAGTTGATGACTATATATATTTATATACCAGATGAAGGGGCATAAAAACCGCAACATGGAGTTTTGACGAGTGATAATAAGTTTTAATTTCGTCTTTATTAATTAGTTAATTAATCAATCATCAAAAATAATCCGCTACATGACGGGTCATTCAGTGTCGTAAGATATAAAAAAGATGTCATATATTTACGAGGAAAATATATTACTGCCGGATAAAGGAATATCGTACAATGACAAAAGGGATCATTGTACTCTCCGGGTAAGGAATATCGTACACTCATAAAATGAAACACCGTACTCTCGGGTGAAGGAATATCGTACACTTACAAGAGGAATCATTGTACTCTCGGGTGAAGGAATATCGTACACTTACAAGAGAAATCATTGTACCCTCACGATATTCCTTCACCCGAGGGTACAATGATTCCTCTTGTAAGTGTACGATATTCCTTCACCCGAGGGTACAATGATTCCTCTTGTAAGTGTACGATATTCCTTCACCCGAGGGTACAATGATTCCTCTTGTAAGTGTACGATATTCCTTCACCCGAGGGTACAATGATTCCTCTTGTAAGTGTACGATATTCCTTCACCCGAGAGTACAATGATTCCTCTTGTAAGTGTACGATATTCCTTACCCGGAGAGTACAATGATCCCTTTTGTCATTGTACGATATTCCTTCACCTTTAGTGTACGATATTCCTTCACCCGAAAGTACGGTGTTTCATTTAATAATTGTACGATATTCCTTCACCCGAGAGTACAATGATTTCTCTTGTAAGTGTTAAGTGTACGATATTCCTTCACCCGAGAGTACGGTGTTTCATTTAATACTTGTACGATGTTCTTTTTACCCGAGAGTGCGATGATTTCTCTTGTAAGTGTACGATATTCCTTCACCCGAGAGTACGGTGTTTCATTTAATACTTGTACGATGTTCTTTTACCCGAGAGTGCGATGATTTCTCTTAGTATAACCTTAGGTTTAATCACAGCACTGCATTTGTTCTTGTTTTTGTACAACTTTCCTTCATGACAGTATATAACCTTTGGTTTAACCACAGCACTGTATTTATTCTTGTTTTAGTACAACTTTCCTTCACGACAGTATATAACCTTTGGTTTAACCACAGCACTGCATTTATTCTTGTTTTATTACAACTTTTCTTCATGACAGTATATAACCTTTGGTTTAACCACAGCACTGCATTTGTTCTTGTTTTAGTACAGCTATTCTAAACTATGAATATGTGACATTACTAAATTTAAAAACAGTAGAGCAGTTTCTTGTCAGTGTATATTTTTTTGGTCCAAAATTACTTCAAACCACCATGTAATCTTTCTTCTTGCGATAGTATAATGTTTCTGCTTGTAAGATGCAATATTTCGTCTTTTAAAAATATAACATCAGTCTTCCATTTGGAAGTACGTTGTTTTTTCTTGCGAGAGTCCAACATTAATTAATTCAAGAATATGATGTTTCTTCTTGTAAAGAGTACAACCTTCTTTCATGAGACAATACAATGATTTCTCTTGATGTACAACTTTTCTTCATGAAAGTGTATAACCTTTGTTTTAATCACAGCACTGCATTTATTCTTGTTTTAGTACAACTTTTCTTCATGACAGTAAGTGTATAACCTTTGGTTTAATCACAGCACTGCATTTATTCTTGTTTTAGTACAACTTTTCTTCATGACAGTATATAACCTTTGGTTTAACCACAGCACTGCATTTGTTCTTGTTTTTCATGAAGAAAAGTTGTACTAAAACAAGAACAAATGCAGTGCTGTGGTTAAACCAAAGTTTATATATACTGTCGTGAAGAAAAGTTGTACTCTCAATAGATGGGAGATTAGCCCTCACAAGAAGATATAGTGTTTTTTTTTCATTGAAAAACTTGTGATACTATATTATGAGTGGAATAAGCATCGTTCTATCTTAAGGATGAATGTCGCACTTTGCGAAGAAGGCAGGTTCTGCTCTCACGAGAAGAATGTCACATTCTAAGGAGTGTGTGTGTGACACTAAGGACAATTTTGTACTCTTACGAAATCAGTAAAGATTTTTATTACGTGTACAAATAGAAAAACACCAAAGTATTGTCAGGAAAAAAAATCTATTGTGATGAGGAATGTTTTACTTTCGAAAACCAACAACATCAAATGCTAAAATAGCACAACTTATCACGCTGTCGCACAACAAAAGCCTTTATTTCGTGATAAACTGAATGGTTATATTGTATGGCTTATCGACTTAAAGAGTTATTAACATTATTTAATGAAAATAAACATATTCGATAACGTAAGCCAACACACTCCCCAAAACGGTAACTTAAATCACCCATAATGTGTAATGAATATTGTTAGAATAAAGTTAGTTTCTTTAATATTATTGATTATATTATATATATATATAAATGACTTTATACATTTCATACATTCTGAGCATATTTTACACTCCTAGATTAGTATAAGGATTTAGGACAATTCTAAATCTCCGAAGCAAGACGAACTTTGTGAAATATTATTGGAATTACGGCCGAAAATGTCGATAACATACAACATTGCATTTTCCAGCATTGCATAAAATTATTTACCTTATTTCTTATGTTAGTTTTTAGTTCTGGTCTATGTAGTCAGATTGCTTGAGTTAATCAGAATTTATTGTTAATTATTCTTAATAAAACAACATAGAAAAAGTCAGTACTCACGAGAAAATCATTTAGAAAGTTGAATATTAAAACCGAGATTCCAACTAGATAAAATCACTTAAAGTTTAATTTATACTAAGAATCAAAAGCACAAGATATCATTCTATTAACTCAATACTTAATTTTGAATAACTGTATTTAATAATTTTTGAAATGTAGTTCAAACTAAATTATGCAGTTGTATCATCCGTGTGGGTCAATTTGTGAATAGCAGTCAGGTTTAAAAGAAAACAAAGTTTTGTATCTATGGCACACCTCTTTAGGCTACCTTCCGCCATCCACAATTTTGAGTTACTGACCAGTGGAAATGCAGCCAGTCAACATCATCCTACCACCTATCATGCACGCTAAGGTACTAACTATCCCATCATAACACAACCATACCTTAAAGTTAAGTGAATCCTTTTTGGTATCGCACGGACTCGAACCCAATTTGCCAGCTCTGAAATCCAGCCCTTTATCACAGGGCTAACCCGCGCCCAAAATTGAAGTGAAACCCATTGCACTGGCAATTCACCTTTATTTTTCTTTCTTACTGAGGTGTTCGGGGGTCCAAAAGAACATTTAGAAGCTGGGCGAAATTGAGTTTCTTAAAATAACGCATTATTAATTCTTTGTTTCTACCCGGGAGTTCCACAAGAACAGTCAGAAGTGGGTTTAAACCGAGTACGTTATTAGAATAATCTTAATTCTCTTTTTACTGAGGGTTTCCACAAGAACAGTCAGAAGTAAAGTAATGTAAAGTACCGTTAATCCTCCCTTTACTGAGGGTTTCCACAAGAACAGTCAGAAGTGAGCTTAAACCGAGTACGTTAGTAAAGTATACCATTAATCTTCCCTTTACTGAGGATTTCCATAAGAACAGTCAGAAGTGAGCTTAAACCGAGTACTTTATTAAAATAATCTTAATTCTCTTTTTACTGAGGGTTTCCACAAGAACAGTCAGAAGTAAAGTAATGTAAAGTACCGTTAATCCTCCCTTTACTGAGGATTTCAACAAGAACGGCCAGAAGAGAGCTGAAACCGTGTACATTAGTAAAGTACCGTTAATCCTCCCTTTACTGAGGGTTTCCACAAGAACAGTCAGAAGTGAGAGTTTCCGAAAAAATATTTCACTACATAATCAAAGCTCAGCGAAAATTTTACCACGCGTGAATTTGCAAAAGAGCAATCCGAAGTGTATTGTAACCAAATGCATTAATAATGCACGATTAATCCTTTTCCTACCAGGCGTTTCTAAAAGGACAGTCAGAAGTGGGTTAAGACCAAGTACGTTATTAAAATACCGTTAATCCTCCTTTTACTGAGGGTTTTCCATAAGAAGACAGGTCAGAGGAAATATCATACCTGTTTTTTTGTTACTTGTCCTGGCATGTTTCACGTTAACGAAGAACACCTTCCGGTAGGACTCCTTAAAGAATATAACAAGGATTATGGAGGACACCTCCAGAAAAAACAAGGGTTATGCCGGCTTCCATGTACAGCGAATTATGACTTGCTTTATTGTCTTTGGCTCAGTAGATTTCGTTCGTAAACCATCCCACGTTCATCTGTTCATGGAAGTTCGAGCAGAAGGAAATTGTGTTTGGTGAATTAAAAGATTCCAGTAGAGAAATAAACATCACAACGACTAATCGGGCAAAATCGCCGGATTCATAATAATACTTTTATATCACAAAATTCCTATAGGCAAGGAGCTCTTCCCTAGTCTTGAAGAAACAAGTATTCTAAAGTTGTGTTCTGGGTTAGAGTGTGTCTTTATGAAGGAATTGCTGGGTTATCCGGTCTAACTCAGACAGCAGGGGCAAGCTTGAAGATCAGGCTCACTCACCAAACCTGTTACTCTACTTGACTGAACGCGTTTGCCCTGTCCGACATTTGCAGCGATTGGCCTGTACAACAGAAGGCCCTAAAACTATTTGAGGTAAACAAGTGGTGGTGGACTCTACTGTCATTACTCCCAACATGTATTTTATATAATTCAAGCTGTGCTTGTGTCTACTATTAGGGAATAACATATGGTGCGCGAATTTTAATATGACTGTATCTAGTACCAAGATACCGTTATCTTGATATTCCAGATGGCAATACATCGTAATTTATTTTTCACTTATTAGTGTTCCTTAATAACACCTGGTACACGAATTTTAATATGACTGTATCTAGTACCAAGATATTGTTATGCTAACATTCCAAAAGGGGCAATACATCGTCATTTATCACCCGGATACTAGTGTTCTTTAATAACACCTGGTACACGAATTTTAATATGACGGTATCTAGTACCAAGATACCGTTATCTTGATATTCCTGAAGGGCAATGCGTTGTAATTTATCACCCAGATACTAGTGTTCTTTAAGTTTTTAGCACGCAGTGGCAGTTTATCGTCGTATTAACATGCATAACATCAACTGATGATAACGTTACCACAAACGATATTAAGGTTTTCAATAAGTGAATAAATCTACATTAAAATAGAACAAACTACAGTTGTGTAACATGTGAATCATCCGTCGTAACTATATAAAAAAAAGTCCACCTAGACGTCGGAAACAAAATGTGGGGCAGGCAAATTTGGAAGTGAATCAAGTCTGCCAGTGGTGTGCTTGCTGAGTGCACGTATAAAATACATGGGTAAAGCACAGAAGTTCATTGGAGCGTTAAGCGTCCCTTATGTGACGTAATTTTAGTGTCTACTGACTGACAGACAACACACTACTGTATATTGGTGCGAGTGAGTGTCCGACACCATTCTCACATCTTTCAATATAGCTTTTAATTATAGCAGCAGAATCAAGTTGTATTTGTTCTCGGATCTTAGTGATTTAAAACTCTAATCAGAAACCTATTTTAAGCGCCGGACAACATATTTGCATCAAAATGAGTCATTGTTGAATAAACCCTACAATATTAATATCTCACACCGACCTTAGATATCATGACAACACATAACTCTGATGAGTTGGTATGAGAAAACAAACTTATAATTTGTAGAAGTATACAACTCTCATAAGGAATATCTATATGAGGAGCGAAAGTACCAATATTTATAGCTTTCAGTATTTCACAGCTCCGATATAAAACTATAATTCAGTTAAGCTTAGAACACCGACGAGGGAAACCCATTTCAATTCGCGGCTTTCCAATGAGTTAACGTTCTTTAAACTCATGCTAAACATTAAACCCACATATCTCAGTTGTGTGCAATTCTTATAAAATGAATGTATGTGTTAAATAACAAACATAACCTCACACCATATTGCAGTGTATAACACTAATAACAAATGTAATGTAATGTCACTCGAATGGATCAATAGCATGTAAAATGTTTAATGACACTCGAATAGATCAGTAGCATGTAATATGTTTAATGGCACTCGCATGTATCAGTAACATGTAATATGTTTAATGTCACTCGAATGGATCAGTAGCATGTAATATGTTTAATGACACTCGAATAGATCAGTAGCATGTAATATGTTTAATGACACTCGAATAGATCAGTAGCATGTAATATGTTTAATGA
>NW_013668111.1:108648-112517 GCF_000517525.1 Limulus polyphemus
CACTCGCATAGATAAGTAACATGTAATGTGTGTAATGGCACTCGCATAGATAAGTAACATGTAATGTGTGTAATGGCACTCGCATGTATCAGTAACATGTAATGTGTGTAATAGCACTCGCATAGATAAGTAACATGTAATGTGTGTAATAGCACTCGCATAGATAAGTAACATGTAATGTATGTAATGGCACTCGCATGTATCAGTAACATGTAATGTGTGTAATAGCACTCGCATAGATAAGTAACATGTAATGTGTGTAATGGCACTCGCATAGATAAGTAACATGTAATGTGTGTAATGGCACTCGCATAGATAAGTAACATGTAATATGTATAACATCATGGATTATTAGCATATAATATGTGTAATGTCACTTGCGTGGAACTATAGCATGTCATATGTCACAAACACAAACATACCAGTCGTCAGCTGTTTTTAATCATGTATTTAGTGACAAACGTCAATTCCACAATTTTAGCTGTGTACAATTATAAATAGAAGATCTGTGTATTGTATGACAAACACCAATTTTACGCTTATGTATAATTATCAAAAGAGAACTTTGTGTTATGCGAAAAATTCCAAGATAAACACTTTTCAGCCGTGTATAATCACAAAAAGAAACGTGTATTAAGTAACAAATACTAAACTCATCATTTTTAATGTTTTCGATTATGGTGAAAAGAGAACACGTGTATTAGGTGACAAACACCAACCTTACGCATTTCAGTTGTGTATAATTCCGATGATAAAGAATAATCACACCTTCCAAATTACATTCAACAATAAAAAAAAAACCTAACAGCTTCATTTCCAAAAAGAACTATTTCTTTACCAGTGTTTTATAACCAACCTAAACGCCATACAGTCACTGACTGATCTCGAAATGAATCTAATTTTCACCATCCAAAAAAGTACTACTTTTCTATTACTTGTTAGAATAAATTATATTATAGACGAACTTTTTATTAAGAATTGCGCGTTGTGTAGTACTGACGAAATGATCTTTTAACTCTTACCCGATATCGTTATTACAGCCGAAGATATCGCTAACAACCCAACTATAGAAACAGCGCACAGTAACCATTATGAGTGAGAACGTAATTGTCTAAAACGCAAAAACGACCATAAAAATTGCAAAACACAAAATGTGAAACCGCAACTTTGCATGTATCTCTCCGCATCAACCCAACAAACCTGCATGCCAAATTTGGTGAAGCTCCATCTACAGGAGGTGAGGTAGTGGTAAAATACGCCCATAAAAACTGCAAAACACAAAATGTGAAACCGCAACTTTGCATGTATCTCTCCGCATCAACCCAACAAACCTGCATGCCAAATTTGGTGAAGCTCCATCTACAGGAGGTGAGGTAGTGGTAAAATACGCCCATAAAAACCACAAAATGTACCCCTGCATGGACCTAATGAACCTTCATACCAATTTTGGTAAAGATTAATCCACACCCTGCGAAGTAGTTACATAGACATAGAACAAATAGTACTATTATATTTATATAGATTTAGTAATAGTCTAATTTTGGGTATAACGAACCTATGCATCAACTTTAAATAAAGTTATACCAACTTTATTCTTTCATGAAATAAACATATCATACCAATGTACTGGTATCGGGGCTTGATGCCCTGGGCAGATCTTTAGTTTATTTAAGTTAAAAAATGTTCCTTTGTCTATTTAGTTTAGAAAACAAAGTTTAGTTAACATATTATGTTACACAAATGTAGACACAAAGTATAGATTAGCATGTTTTATATTGAAATAGAGGTAATATTAAACACTTAAAATCTAATATGAATAACGAGATGAGTGAAATATGCAGTCTAGAATAAAAGGCCAATTCTGATTATTTTTCTTTCTGTATTTCATGCAAAGAAATAGGAGCATAAACCTCTTTTTTTAAACGTTAATGACCACGTCGAAAAACCATGCGGTAAGTCGTCGTGCTGGTTACCACCCGACCATAGCTTTCCTGTGCTTCATCTTGGCTTTCCTGTGCTCCAACTTGGCTTTCCTGACTATAGCTTTCCTGTGCTCCAACTTGGCTTTCCTGACCATAGCTTTCCTATGCTTCAACTTGGCTTTCCTGACCATAGCTTTCCTGTGTCACTTACCTTGCGCAACTCGACAACAATGTTACATAACTTTGAAAGCTGTTGACCGTTACTAAAGTTATGTTTGAAGGTGAGTCACGAAGTTTTAACTTGGCGAAGCTAAATAGGCACATTACCAAGAGCTTTTGTGTTTCAGTATTTTCAATATCTTCTCAAGGATGCCAAACAATTCTTCTCTGAAATCAGTGTTGAGTTAACTATGACGCGGGAAGTAGAAAACGATAATTCCGTTCAATTCGATATACGTGATAATCTGTTGTATTTGGGTCGGTTAGTATGCTTAAATTGTAAATCCGAGGGTTCACGGTTCTTGTCCCCTTACTGCAAAACTTCGTTCCGCTGTCGGTGCGCTATAAAAGTGACGATCAAATCGTACTATTCAACTAGAGTAGCCCAAGAGTTGGAGGTGGGTGACGTTGTTTGGCTGCCTTCCCTTTAGCCTACCAGTTCAAAATTAGACACCTTTAAATATATAACGTCTTGTGCAGCTTTTCACGGAAATTCTAATTCAAACAAACTGTTGTTCTTAGACTGTGGCTTGTCATAGAAATTAACAGGCCACGCTGAGCTTTAAAGATAAGTTTTATGTTGTTGCACGTACAAGGAAATGTTATTTTAATCAGTAGAGTGGTGATGACATGCCTCCTTGTACAACTTTTTATATCAATCTAGTGGTTATGGCATTCATCCTTCACCACTAGATTGATATAAAAAGTTGTACATGACATGTATCCTTGTACAACTTTTTATATCAATCTAGTGGTGATGACATGCATCTTTGGACAACTGTTTACTCCAACCTATTGGTGATGACATGCATCCTTGTACAACTATTTACGCCAATCTGATGGTGATTGCATGCAACCTTGTACAACATTTTAAACTAATGAAATTCAAAACTGCTCTTGTGAGTTGTACTGTGATAACACAATCACCATAAGCCTTTAATTTCTGTTTAATCAACAAAGTTTTTAAATGCTTGGCATGTTCGCAGCATAACTGCATCACGTGAATGATCACTCAAATCGTTGTAAGGTAATGAATCTACATTGATTAATCTTCTATAAAAAAATTATTTTAATATAAAACATAGGCTCAACTATTTTTCTTCTAAAATTAGCCGATCAAAAAACTACTTACTAGCTGAACAAGGACGTAAATATTAAGAATAATTTTATGCGTTAATTCTATTTTTGAAATTTAATGATCATTTAGTTACTTATAGGGCAGCCGCGCCATCTAGTGTACACTTTAGGCATTATTGTAATAATGTTCTTCATTAATAACCTTGGTTAGGGCGCTCGATTCACAACCTGCGGGTTGCAGTTTCGAATCCCCATCACCAAACATGTTCGCCCTTTCAGCAGTGGGGGCGTTATAACGTGACGGTCAATCCCACTATTCGTTGGTAAAAGAGTAGCCCAAGAGTTGGCGGTGAGTGGTTTTGATTAGCTGCCTTCCCTCTAGTCTATCATTCCTAAATTAGGGACGGCTAGCGCAGATAGCTCTCACGTAGCTTTGCGCGAAATTAAAAAGAAAGCAAACAAATAATTAATAATCTTTGCTTATTTACCTCTCAGCAATTCACTCTATTTCTATGTTTAAATCATATTTATCTAACGTAACTAATATATTTTAACTTATGTAAGTACTTTCAATTTGTGTACCAAAATATGAGCAATTCATACGTGTCGAACTATATCTAGAATGTTGTAAGACCTTGAACAACCTATTGC
>NW_013668111.1:113451-137550 GCF_000517525.1 Limulus polyphemus
TGCTCAATGTGTGGTGCACCTTGAACGACTAGAACCATACAGGCCCGGCATGGCCAGGTGGTTAGGGAGCTCGACTCGCAATCTACGGGTCACGGGTTCGAATCACCGTCCCACCAAACATGCTCGCCCTTTCAGCCGTGGGGGCGTTATAATGTGACGGTCAATCCCACTATTCGTTAGTAAAAGAGTAGCCCAAGAGTTGGCGGTGGGTGGTGATGAATAGCTGCCTTCCCTCTAGTCTTACACTGCTAAATTAGGGACGGCTAGCGCAGATAGCCCTCGTGTAGCTTTGCGCGAAATTCAAAACAAACAAACAAAAGAACCATACGTGTAGGGGGCATCTAATTTTCAGTTATACTTACAAATATAAAATATTTTCTATAAAAAAATTTCTTAAGAGTTGAGTCGTAGGTACATTATTAAATCAATAGTTAGAATCACTTCAGTCATAAACGGGGTAACCACATTATGCCATTTCTTTGTTTTTTTTTTGTTTTTTTTTAAATACGACTCACTTTCTTTTCTTTTTTTTCTTTTCTTTTTTTCCTTAGGCAGAATAAAATGATGTTTGAGTTATATATATATATATATAATGTAACATATTTTGAGAATAACAAAACAATATTTTGTTCAGATTTTTAAAGAGTTTAACAGCGCATTCAGGAGAATTAGCTAAGAAATTTTCTCTCAGTGGGACTGCTGTGAGTTTACGAACTTCCAACGCTAAAATTCGGGGTTCGATTTTTCGCGGTGGACACAGCAAATAATCCAATGTGGCTTTGCTCTAAAACAAACAATCAGCTGAGAAACTCTACAAAGCGAGAAGCTCATTGTAAAACAACAACAAAAATCGATCAGTAGTTTAAACTGGATCAGTTATAAGAATTCTACGTAGATAATCTTTGTTTATCAACAGAGGATATTTAAAATAACGAAACGTATCTTGTAAGATAATATGCTTAAAATATTCTACAATGTGCTTTAAATCAGCGGATGTAGACATAAGTATAGGAATAAATTTCATGATTGGTTGTTATGGATTTCGCGCAAAGCTACACGAGGTCTATCTGCGCTAACCGTCCCTAATTTAGCAGTGTAAGACTAGAGGGAAAGCAGCTAGTCATCACTGCCCACAGCCAACTCTTGGACTACTCTTTTACCAATGAATAGTGGGATTGACCGTCATATTATAACGCCCCCACGGCTAAATTGGGGGGGGGGGGATTCGACCCGCGACCCTCGGATTGCGAGTCAAGTGCCCCTAACCACTCGGACATGCCGGGCAATAATTTAATACATTTTGATATAAAGTATACACAGAAAAAGCATGAGACCATGTTTGGGCCACCTGGAAGATACTGATACTCTTTCAAAGAACAGCTTTAGAACACCTTCAAAACACCTAAGGCCCGGCATGGCCAGGTGGTTAGGGCACTCGACTCGCAATCTGAAGGTCGCGGGTTCGAATCCTCGTCCAACTAAACATGCTCGCCCTTTCAGCCGTGGGGACGTTATAATGTGACGGTCAATCCCACCATTCGTTGGTAAAATAGTAGCCCAAGAGTTGGCGGTGGGTGGTGATGACTAGCTGCCTTCCCTCTAGTCTTACACGGCTCAATTAGGGACGGCTAGCGCAGATAGCCCTCGTGTAGCTTTGCGCGACATTTAAACAACAAAAAAAATAAACAAAACACCTAATGAACCACATATGAATAACCATTTTCTGAATACATTAAACACCTACGTAGAACTAAATCAACGCCTTTACACACCTAATTTCACAACAAACATCTCACAAAGCAAAATAAACAATTAAAACGAATATGACACCATAATAGAACAATTAATCCAACTCATCACAGTAGAAGAAAAACAAAGAAAAATAAAATTAAAGAAAAATAAAGCACCAAGACTAGATAGAATCCAAAGTAAACTCTTAAAAATAGGACCTCTGAGATTACATAAACATCTAACAGCTTTTTTCAATCCTTCCTTGAAATTAGGCTACAAACCAACCGCTTGGAAACAGGCTGATATTCTTATGTTTCCAAAGAAGGGTTAACCAGCGAATAACCTTGAACCGGCTGTTTAGGAAAATTATTAGAAAAAATGATTAACAACAGACTACTAGCATACCTAAAAATTAAATAAAAATTGCCCGGTATCCAAAACGGTTTTCTTAAAACTGGACAAACAATAGATCATCTACTTAGACTAACAGAAGAAATAATCAATATTTTCAATAAGAAACACTGCACTGTCGCATGTTTTATCGATGTAGGGAAGGCATTCGACAGGGTAGAGTACAATGGCCTCAGATTATAAATGTCCAAAACAGTACTTCTGAGAGAAATAATTCGCTGGTTGTCTAAGTTCCTGGAAGATAGGAGCATCACTGCTGTTTGTCTAGTTCCTGGAAGATAAGAGCATCACCGCTGTTTGTCTAGTTCCTGGAAGATAAGAGTATCACCGCTGGTTGTTTAAGTTCCTGGAAGATAGGAGCATCACTGCTGGTTGTTTAATTTTCTGGAAAATAGGAGCATCGCCGCTGGTTGTTTAAGTTCCAGGAAAATATGAGCATCACCACTGGTTGTCTAAGTTTCTGGAAAATAGGAGCATCGCCGCTGGTTGTCTAGTTCCTGGAAGATAGGAGCATCGTAGTCAATGTTAAAGGCACCTACTTGGAGAGCTTCACTCCAAAGGCAGGAGTCCCACAAGGAAGGGTAGTTAGCCCTACATTGTTTATCATATATGTAAGCACAATGCCTCTAAAAAACCCAAAGTTCACCTTTTGCTCACAGCTCGCAGATGATGTAGAAGTCTGGAAGAGTGCTCCAAACCCAACTACAGCAACATATAACATACAACAATTATTAAATGAAATAGAACACTTCTATAACAAATGGATAATTAAAATACACACACATAAAACACAAGTAGTACTATTCACAAAATCAAGCAAAACATGCAAAATAAAAACATAACTATATCTAGACGGGACTCTCCTGTAACGAATTTATTATTATGTATTTATTTTTAATATGAACATTGTTTGGATTGAATTTGTATTTAGAAATATGTGTTGCGTATAACGAATTTGTTATATATTTATTTTAATGTCAACGTTTGTTTCGAATAAGTTTATATTTGAGGGCGTGTCTAGCTTACCGTGTTAGTTGCGTATGGCGAAACTCCCGCCAATTCTCCAATGTTGTAGAATATTCGTGAACACAAGAATCAACAGTATAGCTACTTCCGTAACCGCTATTGTCCGAACGTTCGAGAAAAGCATTGCCCGCTTGTATAAAAAACCAAGGCCAAAGAAGAAACAATTAAGTCTGCTAGGAAATTGTTATAACCGTGTGTACGCTATAAGCCGTGAAATTGCTAACCCTTACCAACCAGAAAATATACGACATTTGACCAGGAACAGCTATAAATTTCGAACGTCAGTGAATTCTCATCAAACGTTAGTATCTTTCCAAAAATATTGCTAGTTTCTCATCGGACATTAGTGGTTTAATAAAAATATCATCTTACTTCAACGGTCTAACAGTTCAGTGTCTGACAAAGCTAGCTAGCTTCCTCAACAAACATAACATTTCTCTACAACTATCCAAACAAACCGTTACAGTCTGACAGACTCTTAAATAACTAGTTTCAAATTGAAGTTCAATACCATAAGAAAAATATGGACAAAAATGAACTGATAAGCAACTTACAGAGGTACATCATACATGATAAATCTAGTCCCAAGTACCTCTCTTCCCTAAATATCATTAATAAAAAACTCAACAGGCCACATAGTGTTAGGCAAACAAAATTTTGTATGCAGACGTAGCTTTATTTTAAAAGGGTCTTTATATGAAAATGGAATTACGTGTGTATAAGCGCACAATGTGAGACTATGTTGTGTGCACAGAACTGAAAGTGCAATCGTACATTAGTGAAGGATGGTGAAAGTATATGAGCTAATATTAGCTCATGAAAAAGGTATATCATACCAAAACAATTGCGGATATTTGTCACTATATTAAAATACCGTGAGCAACGTAACAAAGTAAGAAGGTGTTACCTAAAAATAAGTGAATATGAAATAACAAAGTAATAGAGTATACACCTATTCTCCGGCAGGGAGGAACATGTCAACAAAACACTTGACCTTCCCAGGTCCTAAAACAAACCAACACCCCGACCCAGAAGTTTCGCGAGCAAGATTAGTGCCAGTTCACGTTAAACACGAACCATTTAGAGAGTAGTGTTTACTCCATTGTTTAGAACGTTGGGATTTGGAGCTGTGAGGGTGAAATCAAATCAGAATCTTGGTTTTCACATCTAATCTATTTAGATATTGTTTAAGGTGATACTTAACTTGAGGTAGTTACTTTGGAGTTTTCTTTAACCGTTTTCTTTTCACTGAATTCAACTTGCAAGGGGGGACCTACACGCACAAACAAGAGCTTTATTGTTTGTTATAGTCATCATCATCTCTTGCCAATACCATTCACAAACATAAACACACAAACGATGAGTTGTCTTATTGTTAATTGTATTGCGGTGCATTGTATTACCTTTTAAACTGCGAAAGTGTTCTTAAATATTTGTTGAGTAAACTTGTGTCCTGTCTCTTTTGTCACGATCCAACCGTTATTACTCGAAGGGAAACATGAATCAAAACCTGAGATCCTCCTATTGTTATCAGTCCTAACTTCTCTGGTCTATTGGTTATCCGAGAAATCACATATTGATGCAATAGTAAACGTTATTAATGGAAACATAATTCAAAGAAATAAAAAATGCTTATTTACCAAATAGTTTAAAATGCAACTAAATACTAATGCAATATTCTAAAGGGGTCGTTAGCAAAATTATCAATACTATCGCAAATGTGCAAAGATTAATATTGTTTTCTATACACTACCATCCCAAACTGAAAATGGGTATTTCAAAAATATCGGAGAGTGAAGAGCAGTGTTCCTAAAACATAGAAGTCTAAAAGAAATTACAAGAGCACTTGTATCCTACTAGGGGCTTTCCTCTAAATACATCTTGTTTATATTAGTAAACGTAGTATTAATAGTGTACTTTATTTCGAACGATAATAAAGCTCTACTAGTCTTAAATTTGTTTAGTAATAATAAGTTAATTGTATAGCTTGCAAACATTTTTTTTTTACTTTTATTACTTATATGCTGTTAAGCACAAAGCTACACAATGAGCTATCTGTGCTCTGCTCACTGCAGGTATTTAAACCCTGTTTATAACATTATAAATCTACATATTTACCGCTGTGCCACTAGGGGGCTTTTTTATTTTTATTATATGCTTTACAAACGTATTACTATACAGATAAACTAAAAGTAATTGCTTCTCTGCATTGTACTGTACAAGATAAAACATTAAGAAATAAATCATCTCCATCGAGTTGTTGGATGCAGCGGTGGATATAAGAAATCACTTATGTACCGAGGATCGAATAAAACAAAGTATATTTAAAGCACAACCGCAAAGTCCTTTTTTTAAAAATTAAAACACGTAACTCGACCCATTGCCTCTTCCTTCAAGAGTTCAGTTTATACGCTTGTGATAACGATATAATTATTGACGTGCCCTGAATCGAATTGCATTTCGAATACTAGCAGTAGTTCGATTGTAAACATGTCGTCTGTAATTCCTAGGGTGTCGCAATTATCTCATCGAGTGATTCGTATTTTAGGGTGTAATCCGAGTCCTATGACTCTGCAAGGAACAAACACATATTTAATTGGTACTGGTAAAAAGTAAGCTAATACTTATATTGCAAGAAGTTAATGGTAACTTAAGTTTCTCTATTATTATGTGTGAAAGAAACCTAACGCAGTTGGTTATTAATGAAAAATAGTATTTCATAAGCCTACAACAAGTACTGAAGTATTGCGGGGTCGTAGGTCTCTGCATAACAATAACACGAAGAAAGATTGATTATGTTATATTAAAACAATCTTTGAGCCTCACCACGTTGTTATATTCCATATTGTCATGTCTAGTCACGCTTTGTTTAACTTTATGGCCTTAACAGTGCAGTAACCATGCAGCATAATTTTCATTGCAAAAGTTCTGTCGTAAGACTCTCATGTCCAGAGCACACCGTTATTTGCAGGCTTTCATAATGTCTAGTGTACTAGACGTACAGCTCCCATCATCTGTTTCAAAAGCCTGACTGCACAGAAATCCATAGGTATTTCACCCAGCAATTTAACTAGCATAGCTTCATATATAATAGCATGATACTGATTACACATTTCATTGTCCATTTCTTCAGATATGCATTGGTTGAGTGTTTTTTATGACTGAAAGTGAAAGATTATTTTGATGAACCCATACTCTGTTATCCTCATTTTCAGATGGAGACCCTTCTTAATTATGTTGCTTACTGTTGCCTGGGTCATATGGGTGGCTTTTGCCATTGAACATCAACTATGGTAACCGTGAAACACGGTTACTATAGTTGATGTATGACTTGTTGCAGGTCTCTTTCTGAATGTTCCTGGTGACCCAAGTTGATCCATATTATTTTGTTTCCAATGACATTAAGTCCAAAGGATATCCCATTCTTGTAAATTCTAAATCCTTGATATGAACACATCTTTATGATCTGAGTGTATGAATATTTTTCCTCAAAAAGGGCTGTTACATACCCTTCCCAAAAGCATGCTATATCCAGTGCCTACAACAGTACATGCCCCTTCTGCCCAATTCCAGGGCAATTCAGGGTGGTTGGGGTACAAGAACACAGTAGTGGTTGAGATGTTATTTATATTAGCAAATTGCTTGAACAACAACTGTTGCATTGTAAACTAGATCAGTTCTGTGAAGTGTAATTTTTACATTAATACTAATTAGAATTATATTATTATTTTTATCATAAGGATAATTGTTAAATTATATTATGGATTTAGGATTAAACTAAATCAGAGTGTGGTAGTTTAAACTTGAATATTGACTTAAGTTAAAGAAGTGGAATATTTTACCACAGTGTGGACACACAGTGTTGGTTATAATATCTAATATATATATAATTTTATTTTTCATCACTTGTAATTTAATGTTTTGTTTATTATATTAATTATTAACAGTAAGACAAATCTTCAATCAACTTAGTAAATTAGGCTAACCTAATCCTCTTGAGCTGGCCAAGTAATGAAACAATACATTTTAATCATTATAAGTAATACAGTTTGAACATTAGTATTTTTGATAACAGTAAGACAAACCTTCAATCAACTTTGTAAATGTACTGTAAATTCATTATTATATGCTAACTTGGATATAATTATTGTAATAATATGGAATAAGTGAAAAGCAACTTAGTATAAACAAGGCCCTCCGACCACATGAGTTTTGAAACAAATTAGTTACCAGGATTTCAAGACCAGGTTTGACTCGGGACATCCAATTTATACTAGTTTTTGGAGCCCACGCTCTACCAATAGACATATCAGGTCTTTGGGAAGCTTTCCCTTCTGTTTAAATATATATTTTTAAATTATTCATGCTTTATAATATTATGAATTGGTATCATGATAGAGTTCGTAAGACTTCATTGAGTGAGAACATAGAAAATTATTTTCTTTTGATGGTTAAGACCATTGTCAAATGTAAAACAATAAACATGTTATTTAAGTGCTGTACTGGCAAAAAGCTTACATACTTCTGATGAATATAATGTTATGAAAATAATAATAATGCAAATTTAACAGACTGTTTTAAATAAGGATAAACTTAATATATGAAAGATATTAAGGAGTGATATTTGAAATCTTAATTATGTTGCTTTTATCATCACCATCACCAGGCGAATTCTTCTTGATACTGGAGATACTGGTTTTCCAGAATACATTAATCTGTTACAGCAGGAGCTTTCAGAGAAAAGCGTTGCTCTGCAGGAAATAGTAGTGAGCCATTGGCATCATGACCATGTAGGAGGAATTGTTGACATCTTCAGAGATATAAAACCAGGTTTTGTCATTTAAATAACTGTTTTTTATCAAGTTATATTTAATTAATTCTGTTGACTTTGTTTTTATTAGTTTTTTTTATGTATTTAAGTATTATTGTGGTACATAATTATTGCTAGTGGAACTGGATACTATTAAATGATTTTACTTGAACTACCAATGAAACATTTCAGCTCTATGTTTTACTGCTTATAGTTGATCTAGGAAATTTGGCCCTCAGAATTTTTTAACTAATAAACATAGATTATCAGAAAAACAAACTGGCAGCACATATGTTCTCTGTGAATTAGTTGTGCATTACAAATAAATGTACATGCATGTTTAAATCAATTGTTTTTGTTATCTGTAGGGGTAAGAATCAGTTGTTGATATCTGTAGAGAAACTCATCTTCATAAATCAAAATTACATGTTGCTTTTCACTAAAGGCTGTAAAGTTCTGAAATTGCCTCCTGCTTCCGAGAAGAAAGATGACAAACCGGCTGAAAATATAGATTATACATATCTGAAAGATGGTGACAAGCTGAAAACAGAAGGTGCTACCCTGCGGTAAGCCTTAGTGCAAAATGTTGTCTATATAGAGTATATGTATATGTAGCAGCTTTTATGTAATAAACAGAGTCTGGGCACTTTATTAGAAATCATGTACCTGTTTTAATCTTGGGCCTGTCCTGAGCTGCGAGTGAAAATTAGGTTGATCACATGATGTGCCAGGTCATTCATGCAGCATTATAAATGACTGGGAAAAGATATGGAGGGAGACAATGTTACAGCATTCAGAGAAACCATGATAGTAGGTGGTGGCACAGTGGTCAACACAGTTTTGTGGGTAAGAAATCAGTCATTCAAGTTTATCAAAATTATAAAACATTGTATAAAATGTCTGATGTAAGGGGGACTTCTGACCACAAACACTTAAGGAAGAGGAGAAAGGCAGTTAGACAGGATGGGAAAGCCCATTTATCAAAAAGTACACCAACCGACAATCCACACCCATCTCCAGCCGTACCTTGCAAAGAATGTTGTAACAAATAGCACCTGGCAGTAGGAGACCAGTACATAAAGTAGTGAACTCAGCTACAAACAAGAAAAAATACCTTCAGTGGTGTAAAGAGGATAAACATTGGACTAATAAAAGGTGATGTATGCATTTTTGGCATACACTGGTCCCTGTAGAAGGAAGATTAAATGCTACAACTTATTCAGCATCATTTCTGATCAAGAGCATCCAGAGATGCCTCAGGTGTACCCTGATGGGGATGGCTATATCAGAGATGAGACTGCTTCCATTCACCATACCAAATTGTTTGAAGAACATGAAGACTTTGGATATTTACCATGGCCATCACAGTTTCTGGATCTCAATCCAATTTCCCATCTGTGGGATGAACTTGGAACAGACATATGGCATCACTATCCAGGGGGTAATACATAACATGAATTTGAGTGGAGGTAATCGAGCGCAAACAAAGCAAGTTTCCACGTAGTAGTAGAAACTTGCCGAGAATTTGAGCTGGGGGTTTTAAGGGGGCGCTTAAAGCAAAGAAGACGAATAGATACTTTTAAATTTTATGTTATGTGAATCTACTCAGATGTACTCAAAGGCAGTAACTGCTCCCAAATTTAACATGTAATAACCCCTACTATCTTCTGCCTACCTTGCATCGTTAATGTGTACAATATTAATGACTGAATGGGAGGGAAAACCCACAGTATACCTTCTAGCATCTTATGGATTCTATACCACATTGTATCATGGCTGTTATTTGGGCAAATGGTGACCCAACCCATTATTAGGTAAAGTTTTTAATAAAGTAGTCAGACCCTGTGTGTGTTATATATATATATATATACACACATATAAAATATAGGCAACAACATAACAAAAGGTGTTTTATATGAACTTGTAAAACAACATTGTCATGTTTTTCTAGAACATACTCTGTTTCGTCTGTATTTATAATAAGCTTTGCTACTGATCTGTTTCTACTATGAAAATAACCTAGAATTTGCTTTACTAATAATAATTTGTTCTACTCATGGGAATAATATAGCTACTGTTCTGTGTACTCCTTAAGGTATTCTACAAATGAATCTGTAGTATTTATTTTCTTTTTTTTAAGTATGCTAAAGGTAAGCAAAATGAAAATTATCTTAGCATGTTAGTAGATAAGTCACTGAAATCGTTAAATCAATTAGGCCTCACTTGGTAGATTTTAGTCTATACCTAAGAAGGGATTTTAACTTATTAGAAACAGTTCAGAGGAGGGCTTCAAGGATGATTCTGGGGTAGAATGGTTATTTAATAGGAATAGGTTCAAATCTCTTATCTTATTTTACCTTGAGAACAGAATGGTAAGAAGTAATCTTATTCAAGCTTCAAATACTGCCCAGGGCATTACTGTCCAGACAATATAACAAGATAATACAAGTTTAAGGTTTGGAAATAGAGAGGCTGAAATAAGGATTTGTTAGTCATCAGCTGTAGTGAAGGCTCACACTTTTTAAAAGCTTCAGAGTAGGATCAGTAATGAAGAGAGTATTTAAATTTTAACTTTCCTCAAAAGTGGGTGTACAAAGACATCCTTGAAGGACCAAATGGTCTCTAGTTTTCCATATGTTATCTCGTTTACTAATTCAGTATGTCTCATTCTTAAAAAAATTAAGTCTTGGTTAAATGAAGTTAACGATAATGTGACTTAGAAGGTTTGAAGATTTCTCATTGGGACTATGAAAAGAAAATAACGAATAGACTGATTTCTTTATCAAAACTTAGTTTATCGTTATGTGTATGGCAGCAGGTCAAAGTGCTTATGGCCCGTTTTACATAGTTACATTCAAAATTAAAAACTTTATTAACAATTTATGTTATGAAATTTGCATAAAAATGTAGTTTACAATTGAAATTTTTACCTTATCTAATTTTAATTTCTTAATTTCAAAAGCAGATGTGTAAGAAAATTGTTAATATTTAATTCTGTGATTCTCTGATTTTCTCCATTTCTTTCTAAGGCTGTCAGAGAGTCCAACCGATCAGAAACTCAAACTGTAGGTATTGATAGGTCGTAACATAAAATCTAAACCACCCATCTTCTTAAGTTAGTGAAATACAAATAAATTTGTAACACCAACCGTTGAAGCCGCTCCCATCTTGTCATAGCTTTGAACAAAGCTATATGTATCAAATGTCCTTCATTTATAACCAATAGAAAGAATTTTGTCCAATAGAAGGACCTGCTAAAGGTTATTTGTTTTTCATGTGGATTTCTAGACAGTTCACTTCTGATTGTTTATATATATGTTATTGTCAAGCTTCAAGTGGCCAATGAGATTTTTTTAAACTACTTGTAGCTCAGCTAGAAAGTCAGTTAAATTAGACTAGTTTTAGGACATTCTGTATTATGTGCATGATACTGAGATAATTTTTTCTAAATTTCTTATTTAAAATAAGCATTTAAAATATTTTTGGCTACCAACGTCTTCATAAAAAGGTAGGCCTACAGTGCTTTGTTAGCAGTAAAAAAACTGAAGTCCAGAGAAGTAAGTACTAAATTTTTTTTGTTTTTTTAAAGGAATTTTTGTATTTATTATTATAAAAGTAACTAAAGTGTAAAAATTATAAACTTATTAGATTATATAAAGAAACTTAATTGAAACAAAAATTAATTAAAATTTCTCATGACAGTAAATATTGTAGCACATTCTGTGAACAAGGTGTATTTGTAATTCATTCATGTAGTGCTTCTAACTTCATCATTTTCTTACACAAGCTATCAGTTGTGATAAATGGTTTTCAGTGTATTCTGAGTAGGTTTGAGTGCAGCTATAAAGAAATAAAACTAAATTCACCCAGATTTGGAAAGTCTGTTAGCATAAGAATAAAGAGTGTGTAATTGTCTGTTACAATATGCAGTCATTCTAGAAAGAAAAGGGTGTAATTTAGATTTTTTTTTGCATTTTTCAACTTCTACACTACAGTGCTGATTTTGCTACAGTTAGTATTAGGTTAAAGAAAATAATACTTTTTCACACATATATGTATATATCACACTAGTTGGTAAAAATACAGAATATTAAGTTTTAATAGACAAAAAAAAAGAAGTGAAATAAGCTATTGTTAATACTGGTGGACTAGGACTTTTTTTTCAAAATCATAAACATTATTGTAAAAGTTCTTGTGTTTATTTGTACTGTAAAAACAAAAGTTAATTATTGATAATAACGTATAAAGTATTTTAATAGAAGCATTATAAATAAAAGGATCACTGCTAAAGAGTTAAAATATTTCTAGTGTTTTCATTCTTCAAAGACAAGGCTAGTTTCCTAACCTGAGTAATTTTTTATTATAAGTGGGGAAAATACATCTTTAAATCCTATTGTTTTTGAAGACTTTATTTAAAATGTGATTTATCCTAAAACTTTGAAAAACTTGTGTAAGAAATTGATAGATGCTGTAAAAAGTAATTCAAAAGTTATGGAATGCAGATTAAATTCCTGTTGATTGGAAAACTACTAATGCAGTCCTTCTTCTTTTTTGAAAAGTGGCTAAATGAAGAATTTGAGAAATCAGTGATTTATTTATTGCATGATTAAGGTTTTTATTTGGAATCTAGTAGCATAGAACATCTTGAAAGCTCTTGAAAGCTGAAAATAATTCTCAGCATGGTTTTATAAAGGGAGATTTAACTTCACTAAACTCTTGAAAACTGAAAATAATTCTCAGCATGGTTTTATAAAGGGAGGTTTAACTTCACTAAACTCTTGAAAACTGAAAATAATTCTCAGCGTGGTTTTATAAAGGGAGCTTTAGCTTCACTAAACTCTTGAAAACTGAAAATAATTCTCAGCATGGTTTTTATAAAGGGAGGTTTAGCTTCACTAAACTCTCGAAAACTGAAAATAATTCTCAGCATGGGTTTTATAAAGGGAGGTTTAGCTTCACTAAACTCTTGAAAACTGAAAATAATTCTCAGCATGGTTTTATAAAGGGTAGTTTAACTTCACTAAACTCTTGAAAACTGAAAATAATTCTCAGCATGGTTTTATAAAGGGAGGTTTAGCTTCACTAAACTCTTGAAAACTGAAAATAATTCTCAGCATGGTTTATAAAGGGATATACACTTCACTCATGAAATTGAGACTAATAACTATATTCCCTTTCTGGATGTTCTTGTAAACCATGATACTAAAGGATTTTCAACTTCTGTCTATCTTAAAAACTCATTTACTGGCTTTCTTACTCAGTTTGACAGTTTTATACCCTTCTCTTTCAAACGCAATCTTATTCTCTTTCTACTAAATAGAGCCTACAATCTTACCTCATCCTATTTAGCCCTTTACAAAGAAATTAATTCCATACAAAACAATCTATTTCAAAATGGCTACCCTATGCATTTCTTGGAGAAAATAACTTCCTCATTCCTAACTAATTTGTTTGTAAAACCACCCAAACATCCCTTATACACCTGCTTACCATATCTCGGGAAGCAGAGCTCCCTTATCACAAAACAGATGAAAAAATTATGTAACACTTACTATCCCCAAATTGACCTGAAAGTCATTATGAAACCCAACTTTAGACCAAAAAATGTTTTTTGCTTCACAGATCATTTGCCATCTGTCCGTTGTTCACATCTCGTCTACTTATACATGTGTAGAGACTGTAAGGCCTCCTATATTGGTGAAACCAACGTCACCTTAAAGTATGAGCATGTGAACACATGGGCATATCTATAAAAACTGGAAAAAAGGTTACAAACCCTCCCAACTCCGTTATCTTTCAACACAATACAGAAACAGGAGATCCGATTTCTCTGTCAAACTTTAAAATTCTTTCAACAGCCAAACATGATACTGAAATTCTTATAAAAGAATCATTATACATAAAAACTTTCCTTCCGTCCCTAAATAATACACAATCTTCACTGGATTTAAAGTTATTTTAACTATTGCATGTGTCCCACATTTTATTTTCTCGTGTTATAATTCTATATTCAAATTGTGTATTTCATATGTATATATTTCTGTTGTAATTAGAAATATTGTTTGTTTGTTTTGTACCTCTACATTACTGATGATGGATATACGATGATTCCAAAACGTTTAATAAATGCTTCCTATTATTGTGTTCATGTTTTATTTTATTGTTAAGCTACATTTTTCGGAAAATGAGTCGATTACTAATACAAATACTATGAAAATTTCAAATCTTATAAATCTGTTTTATATTAGTGTAAATATTTAAAACTAACAAAGCTCACAGTTGAATTACTCAGCTCAAAAAAAACAAATAACTGAAAGTGAATTTGTAAACGGTATGCACAATACAAATGATGTTTAGAAAATGAGATCAAAGCTTGACTAGTTTATAATTATCTTGAAATAAGAAAGGATTGACAGGATCAGGGTTAGTATTAAAGTGGTATCCCATTGAAATGTACAGAAAAAAAAATATTCTGATGACAATTTGAAGTCAATGGGATCAATTGAAACAAAATGGTAGACATTCACACTTTGTCCAGGGGTAGCTGTTGTGTACAAAAAATATTTTTGTATGTATAAATAAGGTTCTTATAAAAAGCCATTTCAGCATGTCCACTCTGACTATAAAATAATTCAACGTAGATCATGATTCTATGTGAATATTTTGACTTTTTGCAGTATTATTTCTGAAAAAAAAAACAACAGAGAAAAACTCTACAACTGACTAAAAGTGCAAAAACAAAACAAATGAGGTAGAATGATATAGTAGCATTAATATGATAAATCAGATGATTTATCATTTGTTGTGAAAGCCCATACTAAAACAAAACAAAACGGCTTAAATCATAATTTCTATTAAATCTTCAGTTCTCCATAATTCTTTGCATATATGGCAATTTATACAGTCTTGATAACAAACATGAACACATTACATCATGTTTCTCTTTCGCCAAAGTGTTAGAAAAATATGATTTCAGTACTTTCAAAACTCAACTTACCCACTTTCTTTTCTTTCACCAATTTTGAAAGATGATGAATAACATTGTTTTCGGCTGCTACGTGCAAGTGCTCGGGAGTGTCCTGTGAAAAATATAAACATCCATAGATAAGAACTAGGCTATACATGAAAGATGTACTTATAATATACTGTACAAAAAAACAAAACCAAAAACGATTACCTGTATACCAACTTGCATGAGCAACAAAAAATATGGTCGTGAGTTGGTTTGTCAACAAAATACAAAGAAAAAAAACACTTTAGAAAATATAATTAGCACAGTAAATGTTAAAAATATAAGTAAAACTTAAGTAATATAATTTGGTCTTTCATTTTTTTTAGTTTTCATATTTTATCTGTCTTATGGTTTAATATATCTTCCATTAGATATATACATATATATGTTATTGTCACATTTCTGTGTTACATGTATTTTATGCAAAGATGAGAACAACAAATGAATCTTTTGCCTGTTCCTGGATCCCAGCCCATAAACTTAATGTAGAGACTACTTAGTTCTCTGGAATCTAGAGATGTCTAGTTGCTCTCTGATTCATTCTAAGCCATTTTGGGGCACTATATATTCATATTATTTACTACTAGGTTGGTCAGTAAACATTGAGCTTTGTCTAACTTCTGTTACTTTAACTCATGTTGCAATGATCAAAAGCACAGATCAGTTAACATAAAAACTTGTTATTGTATGAAATATTTAGACAGATACTACAGAGAAGTGTCTATAACTACAATGATTAGACCAGTTAAGTACAAAACTGGACATTCCACAAAACAATGAGGCAATACTTGTAAAAATCAGTTTCCATAAGAGTAAATTACTGACCAATACGAGTCTTCTAAAAGACAGATATGTAATATAAGATGTTAATTTATAAACCTGTGCCTACCCTAATACTTTTTTTCAATTATAAAGTAAACTGATGCATGGTCCAATTTGTATGCATTGTGGCAAACATTCTGTCAGTATATTTTGCCTAATAAAGGAACATGATACCATAACAACAGATAATACAGTAGATCTCTGCCCAATTTAGGCTCCATCTAGGTGATTTTATACATAAAAATAATGTATGATGAAAAAAAAATGTTTATTCTATGTAATTCTAAACAAATTGGTGACAAGTAGCAGGGCAAAAGATTTAAAGCCTACCACTATTCTGATTCTTGGGTTTAAAACTTATTACATGTATTAAACCTTCTGATTGTTTAGACTTTTGGTATGTTAAAAAAGCCATTTTTATTGTATTGCGGTTATTGTAAACACAGTGAAACTTGGCAGTTCTTTTATAAAACAAAATATAAAATTTACAGTTTTATAGAATAAAAACTTCACAGAAAAGTTTTAAAATAATGTAGGGTGACAAAAAAAACAGTACAATAATTGTAACTCTTTCTTAAAAAAATCATAATTAAATCCTTTCTAATAATCAAAGCTGAAATTTCATAAAAATATATTTAATTTGTAGGAGCTACATGATCTATAGAAAGGTCATCTATCTCAAGTTTCATCCTATTTTATCAAGTAGTTTTGTTCTTAAATGCAATAAAACCACACAACAAATGTGTCAAAATGACACACCTTGGAATTTTAGGGTTAGATATCTGTATTTCACTTTAGAATAATTCCTTCAAATTATAGGAACAGTTCATAACAATATATTTCTACTTTTAGTATCTTATTGCTTGTGTGAGGTGCGAGATCATAAAAACAGACTCAACAAAAACAGTCTAGTATTTTAACTCATAATTATCTCTTGGAGTTCATGATTTTTTATAAGCAAAACAAATTTTGTATAAACAAAAAATCTATGATAGGGTAGGTAATAAATTGCTCAGACACCTGACATTACACTTACATTTATATAATAATTTAACAGTACAAGATTTATTGAAATTGCTCAAACAACTAGCATTACACTTACATTTACACAATAATTTAACAGTACAAGACTTATTGTATTTCTAGAGACCAATCTCCATTGCTATACATTAATAACTTTATTCATTCTCACAAATTTAGAAATGAAAAAAAAGTGTACCCTTTTATTAGCAAACTATCATATGCATAAAACAACAATACTATAGAGAAAATTGTTTAAAACACCTTTTGAGTCACACGTTATTGAACATATTACATTGTTTAAAACACCTTTTGAGTCGTACGTTATTGAACATATTACATTACTATAGTAGAGAACTGCTAATACTGCTAAATATTTACATACATTCTTTGGATATCTCATAAATACCTTATTGAAAGTACCAGTAATGAAGCTGAAAGCCCATAGAATAAACTTGGTTTCACTGAACTTGTATGTTCAAGTTCAAATTTCGTGCAAAGCTATATGAGGGCTATTTGTACTAGCAGTCCCTAATTTAGAAGTGAAAGACTAGAGTGAAGGCAGCTAGTCATCACCACCCACTGCCAACAAATAGTGGGATTGACCATCACATTATAGCACCCCTATGGCTGAAAGGGCAAACATGTTTGGTGAGACAGGGAAATGAACCTGTAAACCTCAGATTGAGAGTCAAGCACCCTAATTACCTGGCCATATGCACTTTGAATCATATATGTTGTTTAAAGAATGTCCAGACAGTACAAGCCATTAACAATATTCTAGCTTGGTTGATGTTTACTCCTTATAAGAAAAAAAACAAAAAAACAATAACAACTTGTAATATGAAAGTCCTTCTTGTCATATTAAGACTGCAATTTAACCAGGAGTGCAATACGATAAAAGAGGGAAGAATAAAGAAGTAAAAAAATCATGAAATTCTGTAATATAAATTTAAACATCTGATTACTTATCAATTGGTAAACTAAAAAGTACAGTTTAACTTACTTTATAAATACTCTTTACTAGATCCATAGCTGTTAGTGGTTGTTCACTGCTTTCTTTCAGCTTGTTCAATATTTGAGTTTCTCTCAAATTTCTGTGATGGATGTATTCTGTAATCCGGGCACAAGGATCAGGAATTTCTGGACCATGACCAGGATATATAATTGTTGGTTTCAACTCTAGGATTTTATCTAAAGATTTCATGTAGTTGTACAGGTCCTCAAACACCTATCAAAACATAAACCTTGTGGTAATTATATTAAAATATTACAAACTTGTATTTTAAGTTTTAATTAAAATGAATTAAAATTAAATAAAAACAACAGAAGTATCAAAATGAGCTATATAAATTAAAAACATAACAATTGACTATGTATATAAATGCATCAATGGTAAAACAATATGTGTTACTTTATGCACCAGAAAAAAATACAGATTATAAAAGAGTACAAAAATATGACTTCCCTGAGCTCATTGCTGCATTTTGTTTCCTTAAAATTTTGTAGTGTTACTATAGCAAATAACGTATCTATACAAGAAACAATGTGGCTTTACGTAAGTCAGTTTTAACATTTTCAAAACTAAAATGAATTTTAAATAGCTATTTGCCTCCTGGACAACAACTGTGACACCAATAACCTTAAGAATAATGTAATTTGTCTGAACATGATTACTCCTTTCAGCCAGTAGTTCTTTTCCACACGTCCTACACATGCTAGAAATAGTCCTAGTGCGACTGCAAAACCCATTTCATGGAGAAAGTGGAGGGGGGGGGGGGATTAAATGATCATACAAGATGCGAATGATCCATTTATTACTGTCCATGGGCATGACCCTAGTAATACAGGAATGTGTACCCCAATAACAAAACCCAAAAAAAGGACACACTATTTACAGTGGTGAATATAAATAAGGGCTGGTATTTGGTATGTTTGTCTTGTACGATGAATAGGATTAAACACAGCAGGAATGGGCAGTAGCCTCATCCAAAACAAGACTTTGATGAACATGTTCTCAACCTCAGGAATCTGACAGAAGTGGATAGAGTTTGATCACTCACAGATTGAAAACAATACCCATGAAAGAAAGGAATCGATTGTAGTCATACTTAGAAAAGTGCACAGTGTCTTACTTGGACTGTTGTATAAATACAAAAAAAGAGAAAATATTCAAATGTTTGGATAAAGACAGAAGTTTGGCTAAGACTCTATAAAGTAAGTCCTACTTCTGAAGTAGGAGCCAAGAGAAAATGCAAAAAAAAATGAAGATGGAAAATGTAAACATGGCATTTTTCCAGTACATCAAAAGGAATCACTAAGTCTGGTTAGAGAGAAGTAAAAAATCAGGCTTACCAAGCTTGTTTAGTTTCTAGGCCTATAACTACAGAAACTAGAAAAGGAGAACAAAACAAAGAAGATGAGAAAAGACTATTAAATGCATATTGTATGAATTGAACAAGCTTGTAACTGGATAAGTAACAACTAGGCAAGGTTAAGTTACATTCTCCCATCCAAAGCAATACAAAGAGTAGCTGCAAGTAAGCTACAGTGGAGGTCCTCATCAGGAAGGTTTCTGAGATACCTGAGGTGTTTTATGGAAAATCGACCACAGGGAGAAAAGAATGAAAAGCCTATCCAACCTACAGAAAATAATATGAACCTAGGAAGTTCACACTGAAGACAAAAGATCCTGACTAAGTAGTCTGTTTCCATAAGAAAATACATCCAGGAGCAATCAACTATCCATGGTAGTTTCAGCCACAAGAAACTATAACAGGTTAAGTTATCTATTCTTTCTAAACAAAGGCTTTTACAAGCAACTAAAAACCAACAGAAAACTTTAATATGCTGAAAGCACAACCTGAGCAAGCCAATCAGACATACACAAAAAAAAATTGTGTGGTAAAATATATCCACACTACAAGAAATTTTAGAATCAAATACTCACCTATAAGGAAAGAGAGCATTCGAAGAGTTTCAGTAGGATGAGATTAGGTATATACAATCTGTTTTATCAAATATGTACAAGGTAAATGTCCCATGAAGAGGAGTCTCTATGATTAGATCAGTAAGAGTCAAATGGATTGGAAGCAATACAAACACATGTGGCAGACTTCATAAAATTACAAGACAATGTGTTTCACCAAGCACAAACAACCAAAAACAGAAATGAAATATTTAAATATCAACAGTTTTTTAAATTGACTAGAATGAATTCACTTTTAATCTCGTACATACATATATTCGAGGAACTTCAGAGCCATTTTCCATGCCATGCCACAGCTTTGAAATTTAAGCCTCAATGCCCCAACTTACCTGATAAGCATCATCTACACCTCTGCTAACTAGGCCAACAATAAGTTAGAAAACAGTACTATAATCCATATCTTCTGAGCCAGTAAGCTCACATTGCTAAATGATTGGCCACCAAGGTTTGAGAAATAAATAAAAACACTAAGACAACCTAGGTAAGCTGAAATCAGAGAGACAACATACCTGAGGTAATGTCTGAAAATTGGAAATAACAAACCTCCTTAATAAAACAAAATCGAAAAAGTGCATGAATTCTGTGTTACAATTAAATCCAAAAATTATTAGAAGGTACAGTTTATTATGCAAAATACTACACCAAAAATCAAATTTCAAGACTTGCATTTATCCCCAACTCTTTGGGGGAAAAGGGGATCCTTAGTGGGTAGTGACCAGAATGAGGAGAACACTCAATAGCCACTGGAGGAACTACTTCCTAAATTTTCCCCCTGTAGAAATGAAAGGATTAATCTTCTACATTTGATCAATCTAGTCAGGTTTGTATAACCATGAGGCAGTTTACATAAGCTGATGCATGAAAACTCACAACCCACGGGTAAAATATTATCAACATGAATGGAATCCATTGGGAAAATGTGAACAGCAAATACATAAACAATAAAGCAGGAAGGTGTCCCACTTAATGTTTATTAGCTCCTACAACAACAGAATTCAGAAGTTAGTCAATCACATTATCTGATCCAATCTCATTACTGAATTTAATTAACAAAAAGCAACACAATCAACTGTACAAAAAAAGTGTTTTTTTTTTGTCTTCTGAAAAGCATTGGGAATGTTGCTAATAGAAGAATGTATCTTGTGGTAAGTTTCAGATGTGCCTGTGGTGAAGAAAAAGGGTACATCAAACACAAGCTGTGAGGAGCTTTCTACAAATCATCTAAAACACTCACACACAATGATATTACCCCATCACCCTTCCTGGTTGAGACATCAAAGTCATATCCAAAGTATTCTCAAGATTGCTGTTAAACCAGAATCTGTTTACCATAATTCACCATTCCACGTGATAGCTTTTCTTATGTTTTTTCAATATTCAAGAAACTGAAATACTGTAATGAAAGGCGTAGGGGTTGCTGCCCATCCATAACGTCCAGTGCAGCATGGAGCTTCATGTGCAATGGATGTGCTGCCTTTCAGTTCAAAATTCTAATTAAAATCTACAATGGCGGAATTAATGTTTATTTCACAACCTGTAACAAAAAGTGATTTTAGGCAATCAAGCTGATATTCAATATGTAAACATTTAGCAGGGCCTTTCATTTTTTAACAAATCTCTAATAGTGGAGTTGATATGAGTAAGTAAGTAGAACTGTGTCATAGAGATTTATGTCAACAATACAGTAATTATTAATATTTCCTTTCTGAAGGTCCTTAAATTCTTTTCCTCTTTGCATCTTGATTCCAAATGGTGGTTAATAATGTCCCTTAATCGTTGTACTGCCAACACAGCAGTACACGGAATCCACCTTGCATATTCTGAGGGGACAGATCCATTACTAGCTAAAGGTGTGTTGTATTGATATTTTTGCTGGTACATTGTTTGAAATGAATAAAATTGTTTAATTTGTTTATTTAATTTAAATTGAAGCATTGGAAGTTATTTTTAAAATAAAAAACATGATATTATCAGAAATTTAAGGTTATTATTTTTCTATCAAACTTTGTTAAATTACATAAAATATGACTTAAAACTAATATATTTTGCTAAAGAGTTTATTACCAAAATTTATAGAAAATTATTTTAAGCTATACAGTTACAGGCCAGTAAGAAGTCTTAAAGGAAATATTACACTTTTATTAAAATGAGAGAGAAAAAAAGCTTTAAAGAGTTGAATCATTTAGCTAAAAATAGTAAGTAACATGTAAAACTGTGTCGCAACTTATTCATACCCTTCCAAAATTAATACAGATACCCATGCTTCTTGCAAATTCAATCTTAATTCAAGCATTTGTCTCATATAAAAGATATACATACTGTTGTTCCTTCTCCAAGTATACAATCTCCACTGAATATGGTACTGTCTTCTTCCAACATAAGCACCAAATGGTCTTCTGTGTGACCAGGAGTATGAACTACCCTGAAAGAAAGTATTTTAAAATACTGACAAAAAAGTACATCAAAATTTGTTGATATGTACAAGTAAACTGTCCGATAGTACCACTAAATACTGAGCTATCCTATCTATCTTTGAAGTGAAGGAGGCTAGGTGAGAATGCGTATAAACTATGATAACATTCATAAATTATCAAATTCTCTATTTATCTCATTTTTTAAAATAAAGGGACCACATTAGTAGTTTTCCAATCAACATCCAGCAACTTTTACATTATTATCTGTCAAAGCATCTACCAACTTTTGAGACTAGGTCTTCAAAGTTTTAGATTTTTATCCTGTCATCTAAATAAAACCCATATTTGGTTACAAACAAATCATTCTTTCTTTACAAATTAAATTACAGTTTCTTAATGTAACAATTTTTTTAATTTACTGCAGACAGAAGTAGGTACGATCACACTGGCAGATACAGAGTTTAAAAATATTACAAGAAACTTAAGAATATAAGAGCAAGCAAGATGAGGAAAAGGGCATTTGAAACCATCAGATAAACCAAAGTTAAATGTAACCTTTCAAGTCCATAAAATAATTTTAAAAAAAATTGAAGAGCACACATTACACCAAGAGACAAAGTATTCCAAACTTTTATAGATATTTGAATGCATTGACTTAAAAGTTGGGTACCTTTGCTGTTCAGATATTAAATTACATAATTTATGTTTATTGTCCCTAATATTACAATTACTACTAACAACTTCAGCATTTTGCCAATCAAACATACTTTCTATGGACAGATTACCTAATGCCCTAACAATTTTACTCATCTTTATACAATTATTTCATACTCCATCAAAAAGAAGTGTATACTTCAAATCTATTCATAGCTCAACGTTTTAAAACAAAGTATAATTCTAGTAGGGATTTTTTACACACTCTTATGGTTGCCTGAACTCTTCCTATAACAAGGAGGCTAAAAAATTAACACATTACTTTAAAAACTGACCTTACCAAAGTTCTATACAAGGAAAAAAATAAAGCATTTAAATTCAAAATTTGTAAAACTAGATCCTAAAACTTTAGTACTTTAAAATTCACAGGTTTTAAAAATATACTGTAGAATTCTCTTAGTTCTTTTCACTACATCTAAAGAAGATATAATCAATCACACCTAAATATTTTTAACATCACCTACATTCCTCTTACACAAGTTATTTTCAAATTTACAAAACCTCAAGTACATATTAGAAGTTACAGCCTACTCATTAAGACTATTCAAATATTTCTAAATTGAAAATATGTTAACATCTTAGTGTGATCAGTAAATTTTGGTTACTTATTACTCAAGTATCCAACCACTGATAAAAATCATGGATAACAAAAATCAACATAAACCCTTGAGAAACATCACTATTGATATCTAATCACAATAACACCAATCAGCTTTTCACCACAAAGCCAATTTTCTACTCACAGTATTTTCATCAATTCCACAGAATTTAAAGTTCTATTTAACCTTCAGTTCTACTATCTGAAAGTCTGACATACAACGTTAATCATTTAACAGTGCCTCAATAAAAGTATATACTTTATCAAGTTAGTGAAGCTAAGCCTCCCTTTATAAAACTATGCTGAGAATTATTTTCAGTTTTCAAGAGTTTAGTGAATCTAAACCGGGGTGTTGTGAATTGAGATAATCAATAAAGCGTTGGATATGACCAATATGGTGGAAAATAAGGAAAGTGTCATCAACATACCTTCTGTAGAGAACAGATTTGAAGCTTAGCTGACAGTTGTCAATCCAGTTTTGTTTGTGGTGACACAGAAAAGTGTTGGCCAGTGTAGGACCCAGTGGAGAGCCCATAACAACACCATCTATTT
>NW_013668111.1:138550-140258 GCF_000517525.1 Limulus polyphemus
GCTAGTTCTCGGAAAGTATCAAATTTTTTTTTTGGGGGGGGGTGGGCTACAGAAATCTTACAGCAGACAGTGTATAGTTGAAACTTTCTTGTTACTGTAAACTCATATTGGTTCATGTAAAAAGAGTCAAAGGTTTAAAAATACTTCCATTCGTGTGCTAATGTTTCATCATACGTATTGTTCTAACAGGGACTGTGCCTTGCGAGCTTAGATGTTAGATACATTAACAAGTATTGTATGGTGTATGATATTCATTTGAATTAAGATTATTAATCTTGGACCTCAGTGATAAAATTCTACAACAGTGAAATTGTATTTCAAGTGCTCTGTTAACTTTATTTTCTGAAAACATGTACTGATCCAGCTAAAAGTGAAAAATTAAAAGCTTTTTGAGCCATATAGTAATGCTTTATCATATTTATTGCCTGAACAGGGAATCCTTCTTGCTTTTTAAAATGAAGTAGAAACATTGTTTTTGGAATACAGGTAAATTTGTTTGAAACTGATAAACTTGTGCAGTAATCAGTTAGAATCGGAGGCGTATTGTATGTCATTCAGACCTTGTTGAGTTGTTCGGCCAGCTAAATTTGAAGAGATATAGCACTTCAACTGCAAACTTTAATTTTATATTCAAGTTTTAATTTTTGGACTTTATTAACTACTAGCTGAAGTACCCATTAACATATGAGGGAGACATGGGCCTCACATGGATTGACATGGAAGGAGGGGGGGCAGATTTGGATGTGAATCCTACCCCCTTCCCTATGATACTTTTGGGGCTCTGTAGGTGCATATGAGGTTTCTTTGACATCAGTCAAAAATGTAGGTGTGAAAAGTAGACACACAGATGACACTCCTGCTTTTTATGTATATACAAGCAGAGATACCCATCCTTTGTCCAGGTTATGTATGGGTGGATGCTATGATAAATAACATGAAAATTCCAATTTTCACACAATTCATTTATAACATAACATATTATTACAGTATTCATTGTTATCTCACCAAAAGTTTTGTATAAGTTTTAAGAACTCAGTGTGTATGTACTTAAAACATAGTATACACTGTGTGATTTTGTAAGAAGAGTAGTGATCAAAGTAGTGGCGGTAGGTGTGCTTTTTGTTACTGCTTTTAACACCCAGCTCTTAATGTCCTTACATAGTGTTCCACATGATCAGTTAATTGATGGTCATTGGCCACAGAAGTGTCTTATAGACTAAAGTTGGAAGATCACAGGTCAAAGTAGGAAGAGGGTATAACTCAAGAAACAGCTCTTTATAACAGCCTTATGGTGGCTGTTAGAGTAGAAACTTCAGCTGAGTTTATATTGCAATAGTGACAGCCATTTTTTTTTCATTGCCTTCCTCCATAGAGAGTGCTAGCATACTCTCCGAGATATATGTGATGTTTGTGTACTCTTCCCCTACACTATGTATATGTTGTTTTATAGGAATTTTAATATTTTCCTTCGTGTAAGAATGTGGCGCCATCTCTGAATGTAGTTAACATTAACTTACATCAAAGATAATAAATGCTCAATAATAGGGATGGAGAGGGTTGTGAACCCCTATTAACATGCCCTTTTTTTCTAAACTATCATCCTATAAAGTTTTGTTGAGATTGGCCTAATGACCTAGGAGTAGTTAGATAGCGGACAAATAGACAAACACAAATTTTTGTGCTTTATATATATATATATATATATATA
>NW_013668111.1:141258-143751 GCF_000517525.1 Limulus polyphemus
TTTGCCATCTCTGCACCTCTGATATCCATCTTCTTGCCATTCTTACTTAAAATGATTTTGCATTTAGAAATTCGGGACTTAAATACGGATGTGATGCACGAGAAAATAGTGCATATTGGACGTGAAGAAGGGAGCAAGTTGCACGTGGGGAAAAAAAATGCGCCTGATTTAAATGTCACACCTGAATGCTCACATCCTTTTAATTATGTTTGAAATTACGAACATTGCTCAACATCATGAAAATTAAACCTTATTTTCAATAAGCAATCCTGAAAAATATTTGGGGGTGCTTAACTTTTTTCCAGGTGTATAAATATAAATGATAAAAAATATAATTATACTAACTTTCAGAAATGAATTGGTTGGAATAAAGTTTCTGAAAATAAATACCAAATATATATATTTATTTGTAAAGCGTTTTTGAAGATTTTAATCTTATTATATGGAAGAAATTTTGCCAAATACCAATGTGATTATGATTCTTCACTTCAGAATACTATCATGATACGCATATTTTGCACAATGTTTGATATGTGAAGATGAAAAGGATAACTTTGCATTTATATACCCTCTTTTCAAAACTTCATATGACATTTTGTTTTGCTTTGTTTATTCAAATTTAAAGGTTGATTGTCATACACATCTGGAAAAATTATTCGAACTTAAATTTGGCCATTTAAAATAATATTTTTTTTTTCACTAAGACTTTTGTGATTATATGTTTAGAGGATTTAATGCAATATACATTAACATTACAAGCCATTACATTTATTTCATTATGGTCGAACATACGACTGAAAAAACTTTATACAAATAAAATATTCTTTTTTTATTCTCCATAGCAGTTGGTTCTACAATGTTAAAGTTCAACAACAAGCCTCAATATTGATTTTTTTTTGCTAACTAGCTAATTGTGATGATAATTAGTCTTTTTCTTTTTAATTACGTAATGCTATTGACAGCTGATTTGCAAGGGACATTTGTGTCTACCATATTTAATTTTTTATGATTTGTTTTTTTTAAGTGTGTGAAATTTTAAGTAACTTTTCTGTGTGTCACTGTTGGATTCACATGATGTTCTTTCATCAAATCTTTATCTGTTTAGTACTAAGTTTTACATTATCTTTACAGAAAAATTGAAGACAGCTGATAGTGACAAGTACCGGTATATCAGCCACTAGCTGGATGATTTGTTAGAAGTTTTATATATATAGGTATATAAACACGTGCGGCTCATGTGAAATGTTTAATCATATTGAAAGCTAAGTTGGCTTTCAGTCAACAGATTCAGGACATTTATAAAATTATATGCATGTTGTATCAGGTACAGTTATAAATGTTTTGTTTATAACTGTAATTTTAGTTTGATTCTTACAAAGTTTGTGCATTTGATTTGATCCTCAAATGACCAACTTTGGGGTCTGTTATTGACCTGAGCAGTAATTACTGGGATTAATTGCAATACTGATAATACTAGTAAAAATGTATTTAGCTTTGTGTTTGAATTGAATCATTCTTAAACGAAATTAACATTTCCCCTATATTTTACTAACATTTTTGGGGAATGTATACTTTGTATAATACAGCAAAGTTGAAGTGTGCAAAAACAGGTTAGTACTGTACATTTTGAAGCACAAGTGATGTGAAAGATAAACATTCAAGAGATTCATGTATAACAAGATGTAAAAAATAAAAGAACTGGATGTTGTACTGAATGCTGCTAAAACATACAAGGATGAGTTAATTCGTTAATATTTTATCAATATCTGACTCTGCTCTTATGATGAACAGAAAATGGCAACATCCCTATCATTTAGTGTAAAAGTGGTGAAACGGTGACGAAGGAGGAGGTGAAAACTGAGGAACTGTTGAAGTTTATATGTTAAGTTAAGCCTTTTTGTGTAAGGTTAAGTAACAATAGGCTTCTTGCATTATACAGACTTGACAGTTTAACTAAAAGGATGGCAAGACAGAGAAGTATTTAGCTTTGATTTTAAAATATGTTGATCTACCATCAATTTTTTTAGTGGATAAAATCAAATAAATGATTTCTTATCCTGTGTCTTAAAGGTGAAATAGGAAATGTACATTTTATTAAATTGTTCTACATTACGTTTTTCACATTTATCGTCTAAATCAGATTAGTTCAAACATGTAATTGGTTAACTTAGGGTTCTTTTAAGGTTTTAGCACACCATCATTTTGTCCACAATAAATAGCACTTCAGTTTCGACACCTGTTTATTCAAACTCAAACCATAATTATTAATTACCTTGAAATCAAAAACAAAGCTAAATGATTTTCTCTTAACCAGGTTATTTATTTTTATAATTATATATAATTGTCATTTTTACAAAAGCAATACTCCTCTGGTACTAGACACTGATTAGTTCAGGCCTTGTTTCTTCCCAATCAAATCGGCCCGGCATGGCCAGGTGGCTAGGGCGCTCTACTCGTAATCTGAGGATCGCGGGTTCGAATCCCCGTCACACC
>NW_013668111.1:144711-149004 GCF_000517525.1 Limulus polyphemus
TTTTTTTTTTTTTTTTTACATAGGAAGTTTTTCTACAATCTATGATAAAAATCTAGCTCATCTGTGGCATAATGCAGCGGCGGGCCTGATAAAATGACCTCGCTGGCCGTAGTTTGTGACCCCTGCTCTAGTCTTACACTGCTAAATTAGGGACGGCTGGCGAAGATAGCCCTTGTATAGCTTTGCGCGAAATTCAAAAAACAAACCAAACAATATTTATTGTGGATTAAAATTGTGAAGAATATAAATAACAATTTAAAATGACATTTCTGTAGATTACGACACGTTAAAGAAGTTTTGTTGGTGCTGGCGAATTTTGATATATATTTTATTTATATAAAACGAGTATCTCATGATTTCTTGACAATTTATATACAGACAAATTATTTTCTAACAAATGCCCCCCAGTGGCACAGCGGTATGTATGCGGACTTAGAACGCTAGAATCAGGGTTTCGATATCCGTAGTGGGCAGAGCACAGATAGCCCGTTGTGTAGCTTTGTGCTTAATTACAAACAATTACAATTCTAACGAATATTTTTCTCAAAATTCTAATAACTATTCAGTATATTGTATATCACATAATCTCTGTTATACACTTGGGATGATGATACCTTAATCGATGTAGTATATCTATTGTTATTACGTCAGAATGATTGGACATGGATAGATCAGTAGGTGAGGTGTCACAGCGGTATGTCTGCGGTCTTACAACGCTAGAAACCGGGTTTCCGTACCCGTGGTGGGCAGAGCACAGATAGCCCATTGTGTAGCTTTGTGCTTAATTACAAACAAACAAAAGAGTAGTTAAGTATATATAGAGAGAAATAGATAAACTTGTATGAGAATTGCTAGTCGAGCGCCCTAACCACCTGGCCATGCCGGGCCGATGGAATGTAAAACCTAAATGTAAACATGCTAATTATATTTTATGAATGGAATAGGGAATTTATTTAGTGAATTATACACAGTCGTTTATCCTTCTTATTTCTATTTGAATATATGTAAATCTGTTTGTTATTCTTCAGGTTTCAATAAATAAATTTATTCTATTTTTCCACAAATTCTGTTACTTTATTTTCTATATAATTTTGTGAATAAATCGTCTTCCTAGATGACCAGTTCTTTGAATAGCATCATTACGTCCTCTGAGATTACTGTAAAGTTTTAATGAAAAATTTCGTTGTGTATCAATAACAGATACTGTATTTATAAAGGTAAGATAAGTATCGTAGTCATAAAAAGTATACCCGAGTGTGTTTTCATTATTTTCATACTAGGATAATAATAATTAATAAATTTTTGAATAATTGTCCCAAAATAGTTTCCTTTGTAAAATAACCAAACTTTTTCTTTCCTGCAGCTATCTGTACATATAAATGTTGTTACAAGTAATTATCAACTGGAATGACCGTTAACATAATATCAGGAAAGATAAAGACAACCAAGGACATTAAAACATTTTCTAAACCTTTTTTTTTAAATTAACCAAGATTCAAGAAACCTACTGTTTTAAAGATTTTATTTTCGTAATTAAAACCAAATAATTACTGAGAACTGGAATAGCTTACATTCCCAGCAGTTGGCTCGGCTTCCATAACATTATAACTTTTATAGATAGGTTTCGGAACGGATAACGAGAAATTCAGGAGCACATGTGTGTGTATATATATATACATAAATACATGTAATGTTATGCATGCTTATCCCTAGGGTAAATTACTAATCGTGTAGTTTTGCACGAAATTCATAACAAACCAATCTTTCATGCTCGTATAGAAATGGTTGGTAATACTTTAGACACTAGAAGAATGCTCTATGTACAATAAGATGATATTTAAATTTGTATTTCTATTTATCTACCTCTTGATGTAAGCTTGTTTATAAAGATGGCCCTTTAATGTAATTTAACTTGTGAAAGAACTTGCACCAAATTCATCAAATAATTTAACTTTCCCCAGCGAGTTGAGAGTGGGACGAACTGAATAAAAGTCTGTTATACTTTTATAAGCAATATGATTTGCTTTAAGATTCTGTTTGGCAGAGACTGGGCATGCTTTTTTAAAATTTTGCTGCTGTCAGGGGCTCGATATTTGTGCTGAGTGATGATCCATAAAGGACATGAGCAACTGAAAATTTTAAACACACTTTGCTTTCACTGACTAATCTTTGGCGTTATTACCAAGTCGCTTCAACAAATGAAAATAGAATACAGTTTTTCCTTTCTAGAACATTATGAAACAAGCTTGGAAAAAGGATATAAGAAATCATAGAGTACGTTGGTTTATAAATGATTTTGAAGTTTACGATCCGTATTATGAAGTAGCTTAACATTTCAGAATCCCTTAATTCGCTAATAAAGTCGTTAGCTGGCCAGAAGTTCCTGTTGATTCGATCACATTGGTATTTTATTACCTACAAAATTATTTCATTACAGAAATACGAAGTTGTAGAACTGAAATTGGAAATAATGTACTTTTGAGACATCTTATTAAATTTCTGAAATTAAATATTCATGCTACGTAATAACTTTTTGAATCCCCAATAGATGGCGCAACAGTATGGATTTCGTTTTAAATCTTTACTACATTCTTATTTTTTGCGGAATTAAAATATAAAAATTCCTTAAAAGTAAAATAAACAAAAAGTTAGATGATGCCATGCATATTATTTTATATTTCAAGACATTGCTGATGAAAATAACTATGTTAATGTATTACTTTTTATTTTGTAAATAACAAAACTGTTACGGACCGGGTTTGGTCTAGTGGTGAGCGTGCGTGTTGGGTTGAGGATCGTGTCGCAATGATGCTGAACACGCTCCACACTTAAAGTTTTGGTTGTATTATAAAAGTGACAGTCAAAAATGCCAGAAAATTCCTTAATGGCGGTGGGTGCTGCTGGTTAGATGCCTTCCTTTTGGTCAGCTGAGTACTATATGTATATCACCATATGTTTATCCCGTGTGAGGATCGGATGCTGTTACGATTGAAAATTCTATACCATTACTAACACAAAGTTCTAATAATTTTACATCATGAAATTACCATAATAATAACTTACAAATCTAGATACTGTGTTTCGAACGAATCTAACGAAAGAAATTAAATGCCATACAAAATTTAAGAAAAAAAAAACATGCTTTCTTAGCTTACCTTCTTCTGAATCGTAGCAGGAGGTGCAGAGATTCTAGTTTATAACTTTAATCTTTTTACTGTGTATTTGTAATTTAAATGCTATAATGCTACACAAGGGTCTATCTGTGATGTGCCCACCACGGGTATTGAAGTCTGGTTTTTAGCGCTATAAGCCTAGGAACTTAACACTGAGCTACTGGGGCTGTGTCATTCCATTATTTGTTTGGTGTTAACCATAATGCTGCACAATGGGTTATCCGTGTTGTTTCCAGCACGGGTATCAAAACCCGGTTTTTAGCGTTATTAGTCTACAGAGTTGCCGCTGAGGCCGTGGGAGAGAAAATGATTTTGGACTATAGATGACGTTTTTACGTCATCGCCTGATCGACATGGGGTGCATTTGTTTGTACAGGTCTGGCGTGGCCTTGATGTTAAAATGTCTGAACTATAAATCCTTTGATTCATGGTTCGCGGCCTGATTACGCAAAAACGCGCTCCGCACATTGAGGATGTATGTGCGCTGCAAGAATGGCAGTCAAACGCTACTAGTCGGTGAGACAAGAGTTGGCGGTGGGTGTTATTGACCAACTGCTTCCCTTCTAGATTATTAGCTCAGAATTAGGACTGGTAATGTGTTGGAATATGTGTAATATGTTGTTGCATATGTGTAATGGTTGAAATTATTTGTACACTGTTCGTATTTTATAATATTCGCTCAAAGCTGCATACATATCGGATTCCTGCTTTTAGCAGTCCCTAATGTTGAACCGAGCTAGTCAACAACACCCACCACCAACTCTTGGGGCACTCTTGTTTGACCGAGTAGTAAGATTTGGCTGTTATCCTTATAATGCACCCACGCCCAAAGTGCGAAATGTAAACCCACAGTTCGGTGTGTTCAGGAAAAGATGGACTCAATATTATGTGATTCGGTGTGTTCAGACAACCGTGTTCAGGAAAAGATGGACTCAATATTATGGGATTCGGTGTGTTCAGGAAAAGATGGACTCAATATTATGTGATTCGGTGTGTTCAGACAACCGTGTTCAGGAAAAGATGGACTTAATATTATGGGATTCGGTGTGTTCAGACAACCGTGTTCAGGAAACGATGGACTCAATATTATGTGATTCGGTGTGTTCAGACAACCGTGTTC
>NW_013668111.1:149978-156027 GCF_000517525.1 Limulus polyphemus
AGTTCCAAAGACTGGTTTCTGTTAGCGCTGAATGAAGGCGCCTTAAAGTACAAGCATATATCATTAAGTTGCATCACGCGCCTGGACACGGTCCACAGTGAAAACCAGACTGCGTGGAGGCGGCTGGGTACACAATAAAAAACATTTAACCAATCACTTCCCACGACACCATTGAACAATACTGTCTTATGCGGGTTGGAAGACCCGAGGCTGTCATTCATCAACACAGAGGAAAGAAAAAAAAAACGACCGTTCTACAAAGTGTCTTTCAGGACTAACGGGAACTAGCCACCACCAGTTTGGCCGGAAATGAGTATCCACTCGCCTTCTAGAATGGGTCACTCTCACAGCTGCTTCCCTCCGGCCACGAGCTTGTCCGGTGATATTATTTCGCACGTGGTAAAATATTTGGTAGTTTATAGTCTCCATTCAGAAGAAAGTGGACTTGTGAATAGAAACCAGAACAAGTAATACGGATTTCTATAGGTATGGAAGAAGAAGAAAAAAGGCACTAACTGACCACTTGTGGAAACGCAGAGAACTTTACAACACTTCATAAGTAACATATAAAACTACAACAAATGTAATAATGATAGTAATGGTTATTCACTTAACAAGGAATCTTATTTGGTTTGTTTCGGATATTCATACAAAGATACTTAACGGCTACCTGCGTTAACCGTCTCCAATTTTGAGCCGATAGACTAAAGGGAAGTCTGTTATTCAACAGCACCCACCGCCAACTATTCGGCTTCTCTCATAGAATAATTGGATTTGATCGTCACACTTATAACTCAGCTTCTATGCTACAAGGAAATGAATAATCTGACAAGAATTATATGTAATCAGTTTGTTACTTTTCTTACAAACGCCAGTTGATATTTTTCTCCATCAAGAAGTTTACCATTAACATTGGAATGACAATATCAAATAGAGATATCAGTACTATTTCAATGACAAATGAACACTGTCGCAACATTGGACTTGGACTACAGAAATAAAGTTTTTTGTTGTTTTTTTTTTTTTTACTTAATTAATCTTTCATTATTAATACGTATTACTGGCCACCAGGAGTAGTGATAATGTAAAATCTTCAAATCTTTTCTATGTTTTTTTGTTGTTTTTTTATCGAAGTCTCTATACTTACTGAGGATAGACAACAAATATACTTAAGTTCTGCGAAGTTTTTGAAATATGACTAAAATTTGAAGGTTTCCTGCTGAAAGAGGGAGGAAGGGAGAGTTTGGTTTGGTTTTTGAATTTCGCGCAAAGCTACACGAGGGCTATCTGCGCTAGCCGTCCCTAATTTAGCAGTGTAAGACTAGAGGGAAGGCAGCTAGTCATCACCACCCACCGCCAACTCTTTACCAACGAATAGTGGGATTAACCGTCACATTATAACGACCCCACGGCTGAAAGGGCGAGCATGTTTGGTGTGACGGGGATTCGAACCCGCGACCCACAGATTGCGAATCGAGCGCACTTAACCACCTGGCCATGCCGGGCCAGGAAGGGAGAGAGGGAAAGAAGTAACGAAGCTATTTTAATTGAAGAAATGGCAGTAAAGCGAGAAAAGATAGAAGAAGTCAGAGTAAGACAACAGAAACCGTGATAGAGAGAGAGAGAGTTTCAACTGTCTCTTTCAGTTTCTAACGTTCGGTTATTAATTATTTTCTAGACCACAAATAATGGATACAGATTTTACTGTCAAGCCTGATTTAACATTTTTCTCACACTACTCGATATTACAACCTTCATTCAATCAATTCTTCACAATTTAAAGTAACAATGTCGTTATGACACATATTATAGTGGCGTATTCGTAACATTAGAGCGAATGCTGACTGGGTCTACGCTTGCGCTGTACTTTCTAACCAGTTTTACGACGTTAGACAGTCTTTTTTTTTTTAACCTCACCATCCCGAAAGTTAATCTTCTGTGTTAACTGGTTGGTTTATCTTAGGATTTACCAATAAGAACTTCTCAGCAAAGTAAAGAAGAATGTATAATAATATGTCAACCACACTATATCCGATATATCCTGCGCCGACAAGGCCTGTCGCCTATTACCAGAGCTGTTCAGGCCAGCTGGGATGTGACATATTGCGATTGTACCGTTACGATACGAGCTGGATTACTCTGGTAAATATATATATTTCATCATTTTTATTTATGTCATTACACACCAGAATTAAGATAATGATTTTTAGCACTATATTATTTACTTCTTTGACGTCATATATTATTAATTATTATTTTATTAATTAACCTGCTTATCATTCGGATAAACTGGCGAACCATCAAAATAACTTTCTTATACAGAGTTACCTTAAGCCTTTCCTTATAGTTTACGATGGAATAGTCAACCAGTTGCAGTTTGCGTGGTGTTATTGCTCTGTGTGTTTGTATATACAAGTAGATTTGTTGTATGTGTGTTTTTATTTCTCTGTGTTAATATATATATATACGTAGATTTATTGTATGTGTGATGTTATTGCTGTTTAGGTGTTTATATATACTTAGATTTATTGCATGTGTGGTGTTATTGCTGCTTGGGTGTTTATATATATATACGTATATTTATTGTATGTGTGATGTTATTGCTGTTTAGGTGTTTATATATATATGTAGATTTATTGTATGTGTGATGTTATTGCTGTTTAGGTGTTTATACATATACGTAGATTTATTGTATGTGTGATGTTATTGCTGTTTAGGTGTTTATATATATATACGTAGATTTATTGTATGTGTGATGTTATTGCTGTTTAGGTGTTTATATATACGTAGATTTATTGTATGTATGGTGTTATTTTACATCGTAAATGCCGACCAATCAGAAAGTACCACACCAGCATAAGTGCAAGCAGTCATACTATTCCCAGTAGTAGTAGTGTGGTGATACATGTAATATTTTTTTCTAAGGGCAGAAATGCCACATGAGAAACTTGTCGAAATCATGTTTCAGTAGAAACTAAGTGGAAACTCTGAAGAAGATACATGAAATTAGTACTGTTAATAATAGAAGCGTCAGAGACAGAAAATCTAACTTCTTCAAATGTGTCGTTTAGTGTATAGGGTGTATATTGGTGATACACAATAATCGATTAGAGATCTTGCCAGTGACCAGTTGTAAGTACAGGTGTAAAAGTTACCCCAGAGCAGTAAGTTACACATTAGCATGAAGTGACCTCGGCTATTTCAGGACACTCCTTAGAAGAGATAAACGAACCAAAAACTAAAAGAGGTGTTAGACGTGAAACAACGGGATGAGCAAAGCTAGAAGAGGATGTTCTTTACTTATTATCCAAATTCAAATTGTTTGACAACAATTAGCAATAACTTGTTCGATGGGAGAGAAGAGAACTGTATCACATTTAACTTACAACAATGTAATGAAGCATGCATCTCAGTCAGTGGTGTTGGAGATCTGCACAACATTGATGGCACCCTGACTGCCGATACGTACAATTCGATTAGTATCCATCATTTCATTACATTCCTTTTGGGAAGTGACTCATCTTCCATCAAGAGATTCAAGACAGCAACCCCAAGTAGGCAGCAAATGTAGTGAAACAATGCCTGAAAGAAGGAGACGGATGGAACACTAACAACCATGGGATTACCTACACAAAGCCCCAATATGAATAGTATTAAGACTATTTAAGCTTAGGTGGAAACAGAGCAGGTCAAATAACAACGAAACAACTTTGCTGAATTGTGGAAATAAAATGTTACCCAATCAACTATCTCATATCAAGTGAAGAGCTGTTTTGATACCCAATCGTCTATCTCGTACCGAGTTACTCCTCAACAAAAGAAAAACAAATCGCTTGAAGAGTCGTTGTTATTTTTTTAAATACTACCTACCGTATAAAAATCCATGAAGTTACTTACAGCTTGATACTGAACGTGATGTAACATTAATAACTGTACAGTGTCAGATGTTTATCACTATTCACCTGAATGTAATGTAACATTAATAACTGTACAGCGTCAGATGTTTAACACTATTCACCTGAATGTAATGTAACATTAATAGCTGTACAGTGTCAGATGTTTATCACTATTCACCTGAATGTAATGTAACATTAATAACTGTACAGCGTCAGATGGTTAACACTATTCACCTGAATGTAATGTAACATTAATAGCAGTACAGTGTCAGATGTTTATCACTATTTACCTGAATGTAATGTAACATTAATAGCTGTACAGTGTCAGATGTTTATCACTATTCACCTGAATGTAATGTAACATTAATAACTGTACAGTGTCAGATGTTTATCACTATTCACCTGAATGTAATGTAACATTAATAACTGTACAGTGTCAGATGCTTATCACTATTCACCTGAATGTAATGTAACATTAATAAATAGCACAGCGTCAGATGTTTAACACTATTCACCTGAATGTAATGTAACATTAATAAACTGTACAGCGTCAGATGTTTAACACTATTCACCTGAATGTAATGTAACATTAATAAATAGCAGTACAGTGTCAGATGTTTATCACTATTCACCTGAATGTAATGTAACATTAATAAATAGCAGTACAGTGTCAGATGTTTATCACTCCACACCTGAGATTTTTTTGTGGTATCCGTATCACCGTTTCTTTTACTTGGGTATATACATGCCCATTCATGTTGTGGTTCACTGTAGTATACTATATCGTCCATTCATCTATAATGTGCTTATTATATACATTATTCAGTACTGCCACTAGGTATCACAGCAGTAGTGCCGCTAGTATTCTTAAAAAATATACCTTCGCAAAGGAGGGTCGGGGGGTCAAGTCCCGGGAAACCTCAGGGTTTTATGCTTTAATGATATCGAACCTTACCAAAAGAAAGTTTAGGGACCATCAGCTTAAATATTTCGTGTTCACTTTCCTAATATGTTTTGTTACTATTATTAGACCATTGAAGTCTGCGAAGTGGCCACGGAAACCCTGCAAACTAAGCCTAACTTGCGGTGCTACGTTTCTTTTCACTGTCATTGTGTGAACTTTCGTTACAAAAAAAGAACAGCTGTAAAAGATTAATCCCCGTCCCACCATTCAACTCTTTATTCACTCCCCGGCATGCGCGGAGTAGTAAAGCTTTCACTATTGCTCTTAACGATAATTTCATTTCCTAGAAGCTGTGAAAGCGAAAGTATTTAACAAAGTATAACGCGAACAAGTTTTTACCTTGTGCCAACTTTTGTCAAGTAGCTTTAAGCCTATGAAAATGTGCAGGTGAGCATGCGCCAACTTTTGTTAAGTAGCCTATGTATATGTGCAGGTGAGCAAACTGTACGGTGCCAGTCTAAAGTGATTCTGGTACATACTTTTGTGGCATATTAAAATACTTAATACCGTATCTAGACACGTGTTTGTTGAAGTTTTGTTACGAGCTGACATTCACAAACTGTACAAGTGTTTAACTGAAAGTCAAGTACAGTATTCTACACTCAAACACTGGAGATTTCTACTGTATTCAGAAATATTGAGAGAAGTGTATAATTCAATTCGCCTTCTATGTTCGCTAGTAAATTAATACAACAATACACATGCATAATTCATTATACGTTATACAGAAGCATGATAAATAATACGTCACTCAACATTACAATTTTTGTGTAAAACTTTGCATAATTAAACGTAATTCAATAATGTTGCTTTAATACTTAGTTGTAAATCTGTACTTTACAGTAATACAACATTGCCTGTCTGCAGTTATGAAAACAAGAACCAACAAAGGTTTCATGCTCTGCTGTCCTATAGGCCATCAACACTGGAGGGAGTAAGACATCCCAGTCATCTTGGCGGCTATTACAAAACTTTGCCAATTCCTGTCCCAGTGTCCAGTTGTACTTTTCTACCATTCCATCAGACTGTGGGTGAAGTGGCGTTGTCCTGGTCTTTCGGATGCCAAACAACTTGCAGCATTCTTGGAACACAGCTGATTCAAAGTTACGGCCTTGATGTGAATGCAGTTCATATGGCATACCAAATCTGAAGAAGATGTCTTTAATAGCCGAAGCTATAGTTGTAGCTT
>NW_013668111.1:156842-166524 GCF_000517525.1 Limulus polyphemus
GTCTCCCGACAATTCACGAAGGAACAGGATATTTCTAGAAGAAGGTGGCGTGATACTAGTCACGTGACCTCGCTGACGCAACAAATTATTAAAATATGTGGTTTAACATATTAACCTTGATAAAACAAAAAGGAATACTATAAATAATTTGAAAATTTTTAAAGCCCTCAAGTTTTAACAAAATAAATCTTTATAATATTACTTGCTAGTTTAAAACAAAGCAACCCAAAGAAACATTTCTGTAAGTTAAGACCCGGCATGGCCAGGTAGTTAGGGTCGCGGGTTCGAATCCCGTCCCACCATGTGACGGTCAATCCCACTATTCGTTGGTAAAAGAGTAACCCAAGAGTTGGCGGTGGGTGGTGATGACTAGCTGCCTTCCCTCTAGTCTTTCACTGCTAAATTAGGGACGGCTAGTGCAGATAGCTCTCGTGTAGTTTTGCGCGAAATTCAATAAACAAACAAACTGTAAGTTAGTTCTAGAAGTTATCATCTACTTATGTAAGTTTTGGATTTTTTTATATATGGTTCCACAAGTTAAGCAAAGTTTTGAAAAATTCCTTCTAAATTATAATTCTTTTAGTTTTCTTGCTGAAGGACAACTTCAGATCAAGGACTTTAATCTTAAGACTTTTAAAAATATTTTCCAAAATATTGTTTGTTTAGTGCAAAACCACATTGGACTATCTGCAGTGTTCACCGTGGGGAATCGAATCACGAATTTTAGCGTTGTAAGTCCGTAAACTTACTGCTGTCCCACCAGAGGGCAATTTCGAAATTATGTCCTTGAACAAAAACTGAGGGGTCTGATTGGAGAAGAAAATCGAACATGTGTGTTTGTTGACCATACATATTTTACTCGTGGACAAAATAGGGTTCAATACCATTAACCGCCTGATTAAACATTCGTGTTTTGTCGATACTATTTTTAGATCTGTTTTACGAAAAGGCTGTCAGCCAAGCTGTGGAGTACTCCATCAGTTCATCTGACGTCAGCAGCACACGAAACGTCCATCCAGCAACACGAGTTAGTCACGTGCCGCAGCACAACTATACCCTGCGATCTGCCGTTGATATTAGGAAGACTTCAACCTGAAAATATTTGATAAATTCTTCAGAGTTTACAATAGGAGAAAAAAATCATATATCGTCGGTCTTTTATGAAAAAATAAAGCTACCAGCGGTAGTATCGAACGTAAGTGCTAACTAAACCGTGGCTTATAAATAAATTACTTAATACGAACCCATAAAACAAACCAACTGGAAGTATTTACTTATACAGACCAGAAAATCAAAACTGAGTCTACATACAATAATTAATATTTCGAACAATGCATAGAATGTATTGGTATACTATTAATATTAACATTATTGACTATAATTTACTTGTAATAAGTCATTTAGTCAGTCCATTAGGCCTTAGGGTTTCTCACAAAAAAAGTGTATAAAAGCATTTGAACTACAATATGTCCACCATATCCATTGCTAACACCGAGTTTCACTCAATTCAGAGCTTATGGGACACAATAAACACAGTAGTGGTCAAAACAATATATATATAGGCCATTTGTTGCAACAATAATTGTTATGGTGTGATTATGTTTAATTATACGTGTGATATGACATTAGTATTAAGCATTTGAACTACAATATGTCCACCATATCCATTGCTAACACCGAGTTTCACTCAATTCAGAGCTTATGTGACACAATAAACACAGTAGTGGTCAAAACAATATATATATAGGCCATTTGTTGCAACAATAATTGTTATGGTGTGATTATGTTTAATTATACGTGTGATATGACATTAGTATTAAGCATAGTCGGTGGAACATATATGAATTTGTTTGTGTGTTGGGGGGACCTTATTTGCCACATTAATCATGACCATTCAATTCAAAATTAAACAATGATTTGGCGTGACAGTTATACACGAGTCTCTATTCCCCATTTAAATGGGCACTTTTAAAATGCCTTAAACATAAAACAACAACAACAACAACATGCCTCTAACGTGAAATAAGAAAAATACGTGGATAAAATAAGACAAGAAGAATATATATATATATTTAAGTTAAGCACAAAGCTACACAATGGGCTATCTGTGCCCAGCCCACCACGGGTATCGAAACCCGGTTTCTAGCGTTGTATGTCCGTAAGTCAAAGCGCTGTGCATGAAGAGCAGATCTACGACTTAAATGTGAACATACCTACAAATTCAGTAACATATCATGGCTATCAGCGAAGTCTTGTCAACCAACATATTAGACAGAAAGAAATATGCTTTCAAATTTGGAGTTCGAAATGGAAAAATATTTGCTTGGATTTAATATGTTTTGAGAATTTTGTCATTTCTATAACAGGATTGTGGGTGATGAAGAGAAAAAGAAAAATGAGTAAAGTTTAATATTATTTTTGTTGAATCAACTTACACACTATACTTCTGAGAAAAATATATACTATATAACCATCATAACTGTTACTTATGACGTTCTCAACCAGTTTTAATACAACAACGCTGACTTTCACAAAACTAATGAGCCAAATGTTACTTTAACGGCAATAAAATATATATATAAGCCCCGTGAAAATATATGAAAAACCCTATTCTCTTTATATGTAGATAAAACACCACAGAGTTTGAGTACGCTATATTAAAATGATTTTGGCCTCACCACGTCGTTACAGTCCGCGCCGCAATGTTTAGTCGTGCCCTATCTGACGACCGTGCATGTTGACAGTAGCCTGCAGCGTAGTTGGTGACAAATTAAAAAATCGTATAGGAGTAGAAAGAAGATCTAAGATAAAGAAGCGTCACGTGATACAGATAAGTGAAGATTGAACATTTATCTAAATATTTCCTTTTGAAATTAAAAAGTTAAAACTTATATAATATTATACGTTTTGATGCCAAGTTTATTGACAGACATTATATTTCGAATGTAACTCTGTAAACAAAGGTCGTGACATACGCACTTTAACCCACCCGTGCGGGTAAGGTTAAAACGATGCTGGAGCCTCACTACATCGTTACAGTCCATGCCGCCATGTCCAGTCATGTCCTATCTGACGACCGTGCATTTTGACAGTAGTCCTGCAGTGTAGTTTCCATTGCAAAAGGCTCCTCGAAATGCTGTCATATCCAAAGCACGCTAATCTAGTGTACGAGGACTGTAAGTCTTCGTATGGAAGACCATGAATGACCATTCTCCAGTTGCTTGAGGTATGCAAGGGAGGTGTATCACTGGAAGCCTTATTTTGGTGAACCCATACCTTGTTCTAAAACATTTATCTTAACACTTATGATTTTTCCGTACCGGTTGGTGTTTATTAAAATGTCTATATTGTTCACATAAAGTTTCTTATCCTTCTATCGGAGATCTGTATATTTATAACAGAGTTATATATATATCGTATTTAAAATTTTGTTTGTTTTATAGCAGTGGTTCACAACTTTTTGTGGCCTTCGCACTCCTCCCCTAAAGTGTGCATTAGACATTTCCTCTTGGCGACATTTGGGGGAAAACGGATCTTGTATAGGCCTCTTCTTCTAAACTCCTGTTTTAGAGCAAAGCCACATTAGGCTATCTGCTGTGACCACCGCGGGGAATCGTACCCCCGATTTGAGCGTTATAAGTCCATAGTCTTACTGCTGTCCCACTTGGAAACTTGTGTTTGAATAGGAAATTTATTATCTTTTATTTCAATATACTGCAAGTACAAGAAGTTATATAGGGATATTAGAAAACAGCTTTATACAGCTGTAATATAAAATAGGTTTATACAGCTGTAATATAAAACAGCTTTATACAGCTGTAATATAAAACAGGTTTATATAGCTGTAATAAAAAACAGCTTTATACAGCTGTAATATAAAATAGATTTATACAGCTGTAATAAAAAAACAGCTCTTTCTAGCTGTGACAGAAAACAGCTTTATACAGCTGTAATATAAAACAGGTTTATACAGCTGTAATAAAAACAGCTTTATACAGCTGTAATAAAAAATAGGTTTATACAGCTGTAATAGAAAACAGCTTTATACAGTTGTAATAAAAAATAGGTTTATACAGCTATGATAGAAAACAGCTTTATACAGCTGTAATAAAAAACAGGTTTATACAGTTATATTAGAAAACAGCTTTATACAGCTGTAATATAAAACAGGTTTATACAGTTATATTAGAAAACAGCTTTATACAGCTGTAATATAAAACAGGTTTATACAACTGTTATATAAAACAGCTTTATACAGCTGTAATATAAAACAGGTTTATACAACTGTTAATATAAAACAGCTTTATACAGCTGTAATAGAAAACAGCTTCATACAGCTATATTAGAAAATTGCTATATACAGCTACATACAATCGAATTTCTAGGTCAGGCTGTTTTACGTGTTTCAGACGAGTATCCAGACGAATTATCAACATCAAAATATTTTGTTACTTTGGTGTTTATTAAGTATTTTTCAGCTAGGTGGAAATTGTTCTTTTTTTGGGGTGGGGGGGGGGAGATTTCACACTACTATTTTTTCTCGCATTTGCAAAATTTGTTAATTGTCTCATTAAAATAATCCCCTTCACCGAACATGCTCGCCCTTTCAGCTGTGGGTGCGTTATAACGTGACGATCAATCCCACTATTCATTGATAAAAGAGTAGCCCAAGAGATGGAAGTAGGTGGGTGTTGACTAGCTGCCTTCCCTCTAGTCTATCACTGCAAAATTAGGGACGGCTAGTGCAGATAGTCCTCGTGTAGCTTTGCGTGAAATTCAAAACAAATTAAACCACTTGTCAGCCAAAATTTATCACAATGGGATTCCATGGGTACGGTTTTCCCCTTCTTTTGAACTACCGGGAACTTTTTTTTTCTTCCTGTGTATCATTTCAGATTATAAAAAAAAAAATTGGCATGTGAAATATTTTATACACGTAATGGAAGCTATCAGAAAATGTGGTTCTAGCTATTGTATCTGGCACGCCACTCTATTTCTACCTTTCTCGTCAACCGTTTGACTTTTTCAGCTACACTCTTATTTTGCGACAAAAGCAACAAAAATCCTGTTCTGCGCACAACACCATCTGGACAACTATCACTTTAAATCCTCTCATTTCAAAATAACCCTGACGTCACCGTTGTTTTCACTTTGCGCAATCACTTAATCGGATTTTTGTCACCGCGAGATTGTTTGTCCCTAAAGACACGAGAGAAGGGAAAGCTCGTTTTCTGAAGATAGCACGCGCCACAGCTTCCGCGATTGCAGAGGCACGTGCTGTTGACAAAAATGCTCTGTTGATAACATTCTGCGCATACACAAAGAGGCGAGTACTGCAGCTGTCCGCGTAAAAATCAAAATATCCAATCATTCTGTGTTTTTGTTGTGTGGGTGGCTTCTATATATAACCAGCCTCCGATTGTTTTGATTACAGATGTCCAGTTTGGTAGGCCCAAGATCCGAATCAGCACAACGTATTATATATATATTTAATATTAGTTTTTTTTTACAAACACGTAACTATTTTAGGGATATTGCAAAACACCACAAATTCCAAAAGCTAAACTGATCTCGTGATATACTTCTAAAGGTTATGTAAAAATGATATTATGGTATACTTTTAAAGGTTATGTAAAAAATGATATTATGTTATACTTCTAAAGGTTATTTGAAAATGATATTATGACGTACTTCTAAAGGTTATGTAAAAAATTATATTATGATATACTTCTAAAGGTTATGTAAACTTTATTATGATATACTTCTAAAGGTTATGTAAAAATATTATGATATACTTGTTTGTTTGTTTTGAATTTCGCGCAAAGCTACACGAGGGCTATCTGCACTAGCCGTTCCTAATTTAGCAGTGTAAGACTAGAGGGAAGGCAGCTAGTCATCACCACCCACCGCCAACTCTTGGGCTACTCTTTTACCAACGAATAGTGGGATTGACTGTCACATTATAACGCCCCCACGGCTGAAAGGGCGAGCATGTTTGGTGTGACGGGGATTCGAGCCCGCGACCCACAGATTGCGAGACGAGCGCCCTAACCACCTGGCCATGCCGGGCCTTATGATATACTTCTAAAGGTTATGTAAAAATAATATTATGATATACTTCTAAAGGTTATGTAAAAATGATTTTATGATATACTTCTAAAGGTTACGTGAAAATTATATTATGATATACTTCTAAAGGTTATGTAAAAATATTATGATATACTTCTAAAGGTTATGTAAAAATGATATTATGATATACTTCTAAAGGTTATGTGAAAAATGATATTATGATATACTTCTAAAGGTTGCGTGAAAATGATATTATGATATACTTCTAAAGGTTACGTGAAAATGATGTTATGATATACTTCTAAAGGTTACGTGAAAATGATGTTATGATATACTTCTAAAGGTTACGTGAAAATGATGTTATGATATACTTCTAAAGGTTATGTGAGACTGTCAGTACTTGTGCATACTATCAATAAACATTTCTACATCAAAGTTTCCAGTTGCAGAATAAGTTTAAGTGTATAATATTGAAAACCACTATCTATACGTTTCGATGGACAACACGATCTACCATCTCCAGAAGACAAAGCAGGACATATAAGATTAATTTATGTACGTGTACAACTAGAGTTGCTTACTTCTTCAGGGTCCCCGGAAGTGTTCTGTTTCAAGAGTAAATAAAACCAAAATTAAGAGTGATAAATAGTATTTCTTGCTTTTGAAGTTCATATGTGTTGTAGCCTACAGAGTGCATAATTCTTCTCTAAAAAAGATTACTGTGCAGATGTAATGATATTTATTGTATGTAGTTTAACATGTGTTTAAAAACCTTTATTAACCAGCAAAATGAAAATATTTTGCAGGGATTCACTTTGAAATACTATGCATTTTGAACGATATGCAAAGCTAAGCATACTAATTCCAGGAATCAAACAACGCCCTCTAGGTCGCGTAAAAGTATCTATCGTATTCTAGTAACAAATGGAAGTGAAATAAAAGGAACGAGTTGATCGTATTCTAGCAACAAACGGAAGTAAAATAAAAGGAACGAGTTGATCGTATTCTAGCAACAAACGGAAGTGAAATAAAAGGAACCAGTTTATCGTATTCTAGCAACAAACGGAAGTGAAATAAAAAAAACGAGTTGATCGTATTCTAGCAACAAACGGAAGTGAAATAAAAGTAACCAGTTGATTATACTCTAGCAACAAACGGAAGTAAAATAAAAGGAACCAGTTGATCGTATTCTAGCAACAACCGGAAGTGAAATAAAAGGAACCAGTTGATTATACTCTAGCAACAAACGGAAGTGAACTAATAGGAACCAGTTGATTATACTCTAACAACAAACGGAAATGAACTAGCAGGAACCAGTTATTCATACTTTAACTGATGTTTTGTGGTAAGTGATATCACGTAAAGAACGGTACTGTGGTGAAGAATCGTTTTTATACTTTTTGCACGATATATAGTAGCTAAAACGTAAGCGTTATTGGGTGCTATTACATTAGAACTCATGTAAAATTATAGAGGAAAATAAATGTACTTCTAGCATCACATGTCAAAATACACGATGTGCATTTCTGTCATTTGTAATTATTATTATTATTTAATAGTTTATATTTCTAAACGTGTAAGCCGTGATTCCCTTGTAGAATGACGTCACGGAAAAATGCGCATGGATATCGTATTGCTTTCTTACAACACATACAACTTGAGTCTCGTGCCGTCACAGGAAAGAGCACGTGGTATTTCTTTCCCATAAAACATAACGTTTGAGTCTCAAGTCGTCACAGTAAAGAGCACGTGGATATCGAATTTCTCTCTGTGTGGCGTCACAAGAGAGCACGTGTGGTTGTCGTACAATCCTATTGTAAGAAGACATAAGCTCGGATTATATTTTCGTACCCTTTTGGTTACAGTATGTTTAGTCATCTGTTAAAGTAGGCAAAACACAATGCTGAATAAGAATACCTCTAAAAACATTAAGATATTATATTTTGCAAGTGTAAAAACATAAACAAAGAATACCTCTGAAAACATTGAGATATTATGTTCTGCAAGTGTAAAAAAAATAAACAAAGAATACCTCTAAAACATTGAGATATTATGTTTTGCAAGTGTAAAAAATAAACAAAGAATACCTTTAAAAACATTGAGATATTATGTTTTGCAAGTGTAGAAAAATAAACAAAGAATACCTCTAAAACACTGAGATATTATGTTTTGCAAGTGTAAACAAATTAACAAAGAATACCTCTAAAAACATTAAGATATTATGTTTTGCAAGTGTAAAAAAATAAACAAAGAATACCACTAAAAACATTGGGATATTATGTTTTGCAAGTGTAAACAAATTAACAAAGAATACCTCTAAAACATTGAGATATTATGTTTTGCAAGTGTAAAAAAATAAACAAAGAATACCTTTAAAAACATTGAGATATTATGTTTTGCAAGTGTAAAAAAATAAACAAAGAATACCTCTAAAACATTGAGATATTATGTTTTGCAAGTGTAAAAAAATAAGCAAACTGGACGAATATGAACTATTTTGGTAAAAAATATATATACAGTAATCAAATAAGCCAGTCTCCTGAGAGGAGTTAATTGATGTACTTAGGTAATATGAAACAAACTATACCACTTTGTAGCTCCGTGATCTAAACCTTAATTGCTGCCCGCATATTGTATGCTGAATAAAAACAATAAACTTGTCTGGAGGAAGAATTGTGAAAATCAGACTCGTCACGTCTTAAAATTCCCGTTTTTCATTCTACAGAGTCGGTCGATACGTGGTGTATACTTTATAGTGCCCATTCTTGCTTCAGAATCCCCACCTCTTTATCACCTTTATTTAAAATAATTTAATTTGGTTTGAATTTCGCACAAAGCTGCACGAGGACTATCTGCACTAGCCGTCCCTAATTTAGCAGTGAAAGATTAGATGGAAGGCAGCTAGTCATCACCACCCACCACCAACTCTTAAGGCTACTCTTTTACCAACGAATAGTGTGATTGACCGTCACATTATAACACCCCCACGGCTAAATTGGGGGGGGGGATTCGACCTCGCGACCCTCGGATTGCGAGTCAAGTGCCCCTAACCACCCGGCCATGCTGGGCAATAATTTAATACATTTTGATATAAAGTATAGACAGAAAAAGCATGAGACTATATGTAACATCCCTCCGATACTTCTGGAATCGAGGACAATTACAAAGCACGGTCATAGGCGTGATTTACAGGGGGAACGTGTCCCCTTCTTCACATTACAGCTATAGTATTGAGTCATAGGGTTTGTTTCGGCAGATCACACAACACCCCCTTCCCTCGACTTTTGGAACCAAAGTTACGTCTTTGCCTACCATCTGGGAATTCTACTGGAAAAAAAAAATATATATATATAGTGGACAGTATTTAACATTTTCGTTGAGTCGTCCTGTTGCTATGGCCAACTTGAAAGTAGTTTTATAAATTCAACAGACTTACAAAATAATTATGCTTACAATAAAGTTTCCCAACAGCCCTTTAATTTTCACTTATATATGTAACACATCGTTTGTGTTATCGTTGTACATGCCGTTGTTTGTTTATTTGTTTGTTTTGAATTTCCCGCAAAGCTACACGAGGGTTATCTGCGCCAGTCGTCCCTAATTTAGCAGTGTA
>NW_013668111.1:167034-175090 GCF_000517525.1 Limulus polyphemus
CCCTCAGATCGCGAGTCGAGCGCCCTAACCACCTGGCCATGCCGGGCCTTTGTACATGCGTAACAGTATCTTAAACACATTAAATCTGCCAAAAACTTTACACGTGTTCAACGCGTGTTATTAGAAGCAAAGAATGTCGGTTAAAGAAATGATAAGCGCTGAACAGCCTCATAGTTTAAATAACACATGTATGCAATGGAAACGTTCTACAACGTATATATAAGTATGTAACCAGGAGGGTTAAAATAACTGTTAAACGTGCTTAGTAGTTAGCCCTGTAGATATTTTTAGGGAGACTTCCAGACTTAGATGTTTGTTTCACCTCAGATTTGTACTGGGAGGAATCATTTCACCCAAGCTGGACAGCACGTGCTCGCTCCTAGGCGCGTGTATCAAGATGGCCTTCTCCTCGCGCAAGTCACGTGTAAAGAAATAAGTAAATCATAGTGATAAATAGGTCGTAAATATCTAGCATTAGGAATAAAAAGCATTTTCTTTGTTCAAGAGCCTATAAGCTTTCTTATTATTTTTCCTCGTTGGCCCCTTACGAATATAACTGGATAATCTATTTCTTTGTTTATTCACTTAGTAATAGCTCAAGCATGATTAGAGAGGTGTTTCAAGATCACTAAACTAATGTACATCGCGAACTTCATATAGCAACACATTAACTGAGCTTCATCCTCCCCCAGTTGTCAGTCTTTTTAGCATTACAGCGCAGCACACGTACACTCAACTAGCTACTTAAGCATATAGAGTGAACATAAAGTCTACGAAGACAGAACAATGATAGAATTAAACCAAAGGTAGAGTCACGCCTTTTTTGCCCTTGGAAGTAACAGCTTATGAAGCCCGAAAACCCAAAATATTCTCTTCTGTTATTTAACGCACACACACACACTCAGATTTTTACAACAAAATCCGTTTTCTTTCTCTCGTCCTATAAAACAGTAAGTTCATTAACACCTTATGGAATATCTAAAAAACATTTTATAGGTTCGTAAATCCAAGGTGCTGTGATTTAATTTTCGAATATCAATTTAGGAGCTTGAATTTGCGAAGGTTTTTTTGTTTTGTTTTAAATATAGTTTTGAATTTATATTAAGTTCATTACTGTTTTATGGTGCTGATCTTGATCGCCTATTGACAGTTAATGTGATTGATATAATAGTTCTGAAGCTATACCTCTTATTATATATATACAAATGCATTCTTTAAATTTGGCTTTTTATTTAAGCTGACGTTAGGTTTAAACTTAGTGGAAAAGGGTTTATACTTAATGGGAAAACGGCCCTTCTCAGAAACATTTCCAGTCGTTACCCTTTTAACATTTTATATTTCGTCTAAAGTTCATCCAATCGTTCTTACAGTTAAATTCTTACGTAATTATCCTGTGTGATTTTAAATCAAGACACCAAGATTTTATTGGAGAACAAACAATGATAATGGAATTACACATCTAACTTTTATAAACCATAACAATTTTTTAATTATTAATGATAATACCCCAACCCACACTCACTTTATTAGTTCACGAGAAATCTTGGACCTAGCAATAATAGCCTGTACTCTCAATCACCTTAACTCAAATTTCTGGGTTCATTAAAACATTGGAAGTGACCATAACCCCATTTCCTTCCAGTTGTATCCAAACGGTATCTGTAATAGATCTATTCCAACCCACATAACACACAATTTCTCTGAAGACTACTTAGTCAGGTTTTTTCTGATTTTAATTGTAATCATGTGATAGTCACTGGATTCTTAGGTGTTTAGAATTATTTTGACTCTGTCTGACGCAATGGACTTAAATCTTATAACGTTCCACTCCTGTTGTTGTTTTTACAGTGGGTCTCAACTTTGAAACGAGTTGCCAAACTCAGCGTCAACATTTCCTCATGGAGCACCATAACTCACTTATCTCAGTATACTGATGACATAGCGGTAAGGAGCACATCACGTGACTCTCTCTCTCTCTCTTGCGGCCACCAGAATCCAGATTTCCCTCAACCAAATCACTGTATGGTGTAATAAATGATGGATTGTTCGAAATCCTTCAAAAACTCAGGTGGTGGGCAGAGCACAGATAGCCCATTCTGTAGCTTTGTGCTTAATTACAAACTAACAAAAACTCAGGCGATTATTTTCCTTAAAAGATTGAATAAGAAATTAACAGGTTAAAGAAGGTCAAGCTAAGGCTTTACGAACAAATTTAAGGCTTCTTGGTGTTACATTTATTAACCAGTTCACATGTAGTTCACACTTCAGTGAAATTCTATGCAAAAAGCAAATAAGATTGAACTACCTCCGAAGGTTAGAGAAAAACGACCTTTAAACTTTAGATAATTATAAAAGAACTAACCCTGATGAAGCCGCAAAGGCGAAACTTTGGTTAAATTACAAGGTTCTTTTATATATATATCTGAAGTTCAAAGGTCGTTTTTCTCTAACCTTTTTATCAAAACGTGTACATCCCTCCAGTGTGCACTCCAAATTTTGAAAGACAACTACCTCCAAAGTATAGGAAATCGCGTTCACGGCTGTCAAATTTCCACTCTCCTATTTACGTATAAAGTTTTCCCCCCAGTGGCACAGCGGCATGTCTACGGACTTAGAACGCTAGAAACCGAGTTTCGATACCCGTGGTGGGCAGAGCACAGATAGCCCATTCTGTAGCCTTGTGCTTAATTACAAACAAACAAAGTATAAAGTTTTCTCCCCAGTGGCACAGCGGTATGTCTACGGACTTAGAACGCTAGAAACCGGGTTTCGATACCCGTGGTGGGCAGAGCACAGATAGCCCATTCTGTAGCCTTGTGCTTAATTACAAACAAACAAAGTATAAAGTTTTCATTAGAACATTAATGAAATACGGCTGTATGATAATTTGTAACATGTCTAGTAACACCATCCATAGTTTTACGTGTAGCATTTCACCTTCCACCTTATACTCCTCCACCCTACGTGAATAAAGTTTCAACCATCCCAACGGTCAAAGGAGGATTGTTAAAATTAGCATCAGGGTTCTTCAGAAAATCACAAAACAGAAATCTTTTTCTCAGCGCAGTTTTCTACCGTATCACACACCCATTCACGTGATAAAAATATCCCTCTTCATTCAATTCAATGCTTAACAAATAGCATATAATCCCTCTGGTGTGTTAACGGTTCTAGGTTCGATATTCTATATTATTTCATTTTCTGTGATTACGGCCCAGGTTTGATGACGAGAACCCCGCTTTTCAGAAAATATAGTTTGAAGATGGTTTGAATGGGGGTAATGAAAGAAACCGTTACAAATGTAAAGCGTTTCGACGAGCTTATGTACTGGATGATGTCTGAATAAGCTTGTCGAAACGCTGTACGTTTGTAATAAAGTTTCTTTCATTACTCACTCAAGCCGTCTCCAAACTTCACAACTCAGGTTGTTTGTGAACTTTCTAATAACCTGTTTTTCTTTTAGTTTTAATTTTAGGTTCTAGCTTCGGCCCAAGACGGGTATATTTTTAGGCGTTCCACCATTGACAGTGTCTTATTTTCTCTTGGGGTATTTCCGTTCTCATCCCCCCCTCTCTCTCACACACACACCCAGTTCTATGGCATTGGATTTAGTGATCTGTACTGTGCCAACCGTAGGAATAGAACCCCGAATGTTAGCGCTATAAACTGTTAAGGTTTGTTTTCTGAGTGAGCCACTAGTTGGTAAATTATATTTGTAGAGTTAAAAGATTTTCCTAAAAAAAAATATATATACGTTGCGTTGGACAAGTCAACTTTTAGTGTTACAACGCGATATTACCGAAACGTCTGTTAAAAATCTTACCTTTCGAATTTGTGCTGTTTCAAAATTGTTTTAAGATTCTGTGTACTAAGAATAATTCTTGTAGTTTTGAGTTGTACAAGAAATGTTGTCGATGTTTCGATGAAAAAACAAAGCTTGTTTGGGAAGTAGAAACACCGTTGCCACGTGGCTTACAGTTAGTGTTGAACTCGGGGGGGGTGGGGGTGGGGGGTGGGGGGGTGTACAGGGGAAAATTCTCCCTGTGCAAAAAATACTTTCCTGAAGTACGGTATTTTGCATTTTGTCGAATTTTAATTTTAATTCACCCCTCCCTCCCAGCCTCACATTACTTTATCCCCGGTAGAAAGGTTTGTCTACAGTTCACTATGTTTGTTTATACGTGGTTTAGCGTTCACTACGCCCCCCTCACTTTACCATGGTGATTGAAAAACAGTGCCATAGTAAAAACAATAACATCTCCTTTCGACATACTGTATCATTTAATTAATTCAACATAATTTTTATCGGCTTATCGTTTATTTAGAATTAGTGTTAATTCAGCATCTTTTTTTTCGGCCCATTTTAGGCGGCCCCTCAGAAAAAGCCTCACTGGCCCCCAGGGGGGGCTGCTCCCACTTTGGGAAACACCGTGTTAGATAATGTATGTCGCTTGCTGAGCTATTTTTATTGGTGATACACATACGATATGCAGCTGCTCTCAGTAGCTAGCTGATCAGCTGATACTAGAAGTCTCGAAAGGGGTGACTAATACAAGGTTTGAGTTCTTGGTGTCGTCCATCAAAGTAAACGGTACAACTAGCACAAACGATACCTATCATTCTTTTTTTTTATAGCTATTTTAGTTCGTTAAACATGTAACCTATTTCATTAGTATGCTTGAAATTGCCGCTAGGGTATAACAACAGCATCGTCCCATGATCACTAGGGTGTTTTGAGAATTTGAAATGATCGTATGTACACAGTCTGTGAGCGTTAAAAGGTAACTAGTGTTATTTCGAAGCTATGTAGCGTTTCTGAATTTTACCCATCAAACCTGAGGTAAAATCCCAAATGTTTAACACATCACTCTCTAGCTGACATAAAATCATCTGGGTTTTAACGATACCACTTGTGGTAAGAAACCAAAATGTTTAACCCACGTTAAACACTATATTTTCTATGTCGTTAATGATTGAAAAATTTATTAAAGGGGCTTATGTTTGTAAGATAATATTTGCTATATAAGATAATTAAAAAAAAAGAAACGTTTACTTTCATTCCTATGTCCATCATCTGTAAACCGAAGAAATCACGTAATGACGTATCAACTGTGATTTTTGGAATTTCCTGTAATTTTTGTCCAATGGAATGATTTCTGTTTACCACTTTTTTTGTTTTACTTTGGAACAAAATTATAAGAAATATTACTGTTCTTGTCGTTTTAAATCTGGAGAGTAAAACATCTGGTTGTCGAGGTTATTATATTTTATTTAGGAAATTATTAAGTAATCCAACAACATACCAATGGTCCAAAAATGTAAAATAGGCTTTGTTTAAGAACCTTTCAGGGTTAAAGTCTAAGAGAACAAGGGGTGGGGGTTGGACCCGTGGTAGAGCTCTGGATTTCGAAACTGGCAATACCGCAAAATATTCCTTGCACTTTAGGTTGTGTGTGCGTTATAAGCGTGACAGTTAATCCCTTAGCGTGCTGCTAGCTGGCTTCCCTGCTTCTGATCATCAATATAAAATTAAGGACGGCAGCAGATAGCCTAAGTAGCGTTCCCATAAATACAAACACTGAGGCAGCAAAATGTGAGGTAATTTTAACGGTTTGTTCAGAATAGTTTTGCTTATTTTGACAGTAAAATAAAAAAACAAACAGACAAAATGGAAATTAGTGAGTTACAAACACTCAACAGGAACAACACATAAATCAGTATAAATATTAATTTAGTTTTGGTTTTGTTTGGTTTTTGTTTTGCTGTATTTTTTTCCTTGGTTCCTTACATACGAATTTAATGTAAGAAACATATCTGTGTGTAATTAATTTCGTCGAATATCTTTAACTTCTGATCAAAGTAAGCTATCTACATAGATCAGAAATGAAGATTAGCCCTGTGTTTAATATAGCTAATTTAATATACGGTCCTAACTAGTAGCATGGAGGTCATAAAACAATATTTAAGTACACGTGGAAAGGATGGGAATGTTCTTTTATTTACCCTTAACCCTAATTCACGACCTTTATCACAATATGAACAATCCTGACAAGAAACTTGGTAAATACATCTAAATGTTGGTGTTTTTTCAACAAATCAAGGTGGATTGTTTCTGACCTGGTTCTATAATTGGTTGTAGTATGTTGTACTTGTTAACAATTGAGCTTTTTTAATGGTAGTCGAAACACGTATAATGGAATAATTATGGCAATAAACGTGCTTGACATAGCGAGTACTTCTAACGAGGAAATTACTTTGTACTTTAGAAAATTTAAATTATACATTTACCAAATATTCGGGATATCCATTAACGTGTGTGAAACCTGTTCTGATTAGTTGGATATCATGTTCAAAATTTTACCAATACAAATAACTTTATCGTTATGTAACAGTTTTGTTTTTAATAATAGCTAGTTTAGGAACAGTACAAAAAGCTGAATTCCAGTGAACCGGTAGGTCAGTGGTGAGTTTACAGACTTACAACGCTAAAATCCGGTGTTGAATTCCCTGCCGTGGACAGAGCACAGATAACCCATTGAAAACATAAAATGAAAACATAAAAATAAGTGTGGCTGGGTTTACGATATGTGTGAGATGGTTGCTGTTATTTCTATTAACTACAACGTTAAAAAAAAGTAAATTGTTATTAGTATCAGTAATAGACAGTAATATGAACTTTTGGAAACAAGTAAACCCTCCTTTATTTACCCATAAGCTAGTAGTATTTCTCAGAAAACACCCACGTTGTTAAAGTGGCATAAAATTAGAAAGCCTTCTTTAAATCAGTATTATGAAGAACATTTCCGGAAAGACTAGATTACAGTAGCGTTTCCTGATAACAGCTGTTGTTCTTAAGAACTTAGAACACATCCTGTTGTTAACCGCTACCTAATTATGGTTAATCATGAAAAACAGTTAAATTTTAACTGAAACCCTAAAATTGTTCTCTCTAACAGGTGAGGTCACCGGACAGTGGGTATACGGGCACCGACTAGAGCTCCTGCTGTCCCCACCCCTATTCTCCTCCACTCCCCAGTCAAGTTTACTTCACTTTCACACCGCCCCCTGAAGATTCCAAGAAAAACTTGAGCAAAGAAACTGAAATCATTGTGACCAGGCCGAAAGTGCAGGTCACGGCTGCACGCTGCCCATAATTGCCTCACGCTGTCCTGAGCAGATGTTCTTTCAACTGCTTGACCTTCAGCTTTGCCAGCCTTCTTGCTTATTTCTGTTCCCTCCGAGATCAACGAAGGGTCGTTTGGTCAGCCTTAAAAAGTAAAATAACTGAATGTGTAGAAACGTCCAATCACGAGGTATATTTACTGCTTAAATAGCTCCCGATTTAGGATTGATTTTATTATAGTTTTTTTATTTTTTGATGTTGCGAAAATATTAAGTTAGATAACAGACAAACAGATAACCTACGTAACACAAACTATGAGATTTTGAAGAATATTTTTTTTTGTTGGGGGGGGGGGTTGAAAAACAAATCTTAAATTTAAGCTGGTGATATAGTCCATTTTTTACCATGCAATTGTTAATTTATATGTTTGTTTGAAAGCTATTTCAGAACATTTTAAAACAAAGACTACCCATAGATTAACTTTACGTTGAAGTTGAAACTTTGTCTACAGACTAAACAATCAATTGAGCTTTTTTTGAAGGAAGTAAACCACGTATCTCCATTGGATTTACAGAACCAACGGATCATCTTTTTATCATGTAAGTTAACGCACTTTGCCAATGAAATACGGGAAACTAATTTTTAAAAATCATTTAAGCGCTACCTAGTGTGTGTGGCAGTATAAAAGGAAACATAAAAGTCTATACTGTTTGTTACCCGTCTTACTCGTACTTTGGATTTCAATCAGCACCTTTAGCCAGTTATTCTTTGTCCTATCTTACTCGTACTTTGGATTTAAATCAGCACCTTCAGCCAGTTATTCCTTGTCCTATCTTACCTGTACTTTGGATTTAAATCAGCACCTTTAGCCAGTTATTCTTTGTCCTATCTTACTCGTACTTTGGATTTAAATCAGCACCTTCAGCCAGTTAT
>NW_013668111.1:176090-184977 GCF_000517525.1 Limulus polyphemus
AGTTATTCCTTGTCCTATCTTACCTGTACTTTGGATTTAAATCAGCACCTTAGCCAGTTATTCCTTGTCCTATCTTACCCGTACTTTGGATTTAAATCAGCACCTTTAGCCAGTTATTCTTTGTCCTATCTTACTCGTACTTTGGATTTAAATCAGCACCTTTAGTCAGTTATTCTTTGTCCTATCTTACTCGTACTTTGGATTTCAATCAGCACCTTTAGTCAGTTATTCTTTGTCCTATCTTACTCGTACTTTGGATTTCAATCAGCATCTATAGCCAGTTATTCTTTGTCCTATCTTACTCGTACTTTGGATTTCAATCAGCACCTATAGCCAGTTATTCTTTGTCCTATCTTACCCATACTTTGGATTTCAATCAGCACCATTAGCCAGTTATTTTTTTCCTATCTTACTCGTACTTTGGATTTAAATCAGCACCTTTAGCCAATTATTCTTTGTCCATATGCTTTTCTTACGAATTGTTAATGGCTCACTTATTTTGAGTTAATCTTTCTAGAGGAGTTACGTATTACTGAAACAGTAACTACATCACGTTCTCAATCCTTTCACCTCACGAGTAATGACTATAATTTGGTTGAAATGGAACACGGCACTTGAAAACCTTAGATTTAGGTTGAGGAAAGTAACCCCACATTCTCTTAGAATACTTTGTTGGAACGTCGCTATTGTTGTCTTATTGGAAAACAATAATCTATGAACTTTGAGAATATTCTTCGAATTTTTAGATGTCTCTTCTGTTTGAAAGTGTAGTTTGATATTTATACGTTAAGATTTAGAAAAATGTATTTTAAGTATGATTCACGTGCTCGCTGTTTTATACACAGAGCGCTCAGAACTTTTATTTTATAAACCATTTGTTCTAATAAATAGGGGTTCAAGGATCAGACCTATTTACTTGATTCATCTTCTTTAGAAAAGAAACAGACAAAACTATATAATGTTTTATGTCATGTTCATGGGAAAAAAACAACAACAAATGTTTCAGGAAAGAAGTTACTTGCATTACAGAATTTACTGACTTTAAACGATAAAAAATGCGATTACCCAACTGTAGAAAAAGTGTTTTTTTTATCGTAGAAGCAAAGCCTAGCCTAGTGTTTAGCATGTTCGGATTTGAATCCCAGGATCCGTGGTTCGCGACCCGTCATCTCAAGAACGCACTCCACACTTTGGAGCCAGAGATGTGCTATAAAAGTAACAGTCAGCACTCGCTATTCGATCAGACAAGAGCAGCCAGCTACAATTTAGTGTAGAATATCCTGCTTGAGAAATAAAATTCGGCATCAACATTATTCATGCCTGTTCTCCCGTCATTTTAGAAATGAATGTTGAGCTTTGTCTGCGTGCTCAGCTTTTCAAACGCAGCGCGAGAAATGGCCGCCGTAAACTGGAGACAGACGAACGCTGAAACAGACTCCACAGTTAGCAATATATATATATAAGATAAATATAACAAAGAATTCCTGAATTACCGAAATTGCGAGCTAGAGCTCCAGATTACGGAGCTGGCGAGCCGGGTTCAAATCAGCGCATTACCACAAATATCCTCTACATACACACTTTAAGCTGTGGGTGCGTTATAAAAATGACAGTCGATTCCACTATTCATCTCTTGAAAGAGTAGCTCAAGAGTTGTCGCTGGGTGATGTTGATTAGCTGCCTTCCTTCTGAGCTATCATTTCAAAATTAGGGACGGCTAATGCAGGTAGCTCTCGAATAGCTTTCCGCGAAATTCAACAAACAATCAAACAAATCTATGCCATGATTTTTAGTCGCGGCATAGCGGCTCATAGAATGGCTCTGACTTTTGTTCTTGTTGTTCTTCAAGTACAAACTTTTAGCTCATAGCTCCATCTCTTGACCGATTTAAGAACTAATTACAGCCGCGGCTATTGATGATTCCCTTTTTTTACAATATAAGGTAAGGTTTACCAATATCTCAAACATTGTTACTTATACGGTGAGTTATACCTAATTGTCCAACAATCTTTTCGTTCATTCTTGTGGGCCTGTCAGCCATGCCACGTGGTTAAGGATTTCTTAACCTCAGGCCACAGCGGCATTTTCTCTCATTAGATCTGGGATATGTGGGTCAAGACAGGGTATTCTTTCATAGCCATCTGCTGTTGGCCCGGACTTAGTGGCCTCGTGAAACAAATATCAGGACAGTGAACACTTTTAACCAACGAACAGAAAGTTCAAACTAAATGTATTCTTGGAGAAATAATAAGACTTTAAGCTTTAGTATCTAGATTACGTGTTTCTAAATAACAATTGGTGCATATTAGAGAGACGCTCGAATTAAAAATTACACCTCAGTGAAAAACGAAGTTTCCTTATATTCAAGAAATTAACTTCATGTCAATAGATTTGGAATTCGAAATAAACGTGAACACCAGTCTATTATTCGATCTACCATTTGTCACTGAGTTCTACCGGTTTCGGGGAATTCCACACCTCACCAGTAACTCTGAACAAGAAGAAATCTAAAGAATATGAATAGACTTCATGTAGTAATGTAGTAGCCATTAAATGATTTCATTGTAAGGTACGAGACATCTAATTTTAATATTCGTTTTGTTGAATTTAGTCCAAAGCTACTCGAGGGCTACCTGAGGCTCATAGTCACATTTAGTTCCAAAGCTACTCGAGGGCTACCTGAGGCTCATAGTCACATTTAGCCCTAAGCTACTCGAGGGCTATCTGAGGCTCATAGTCACATTTAGCTCTAAGCTACTCGAGGGCTATCTGAGGCTCATAGTCACATTTAGCCCAAAGCTACTCGAGGGCTATCTGAGGCTCATAGTGAAATAGTAAGGTCAACTTGAACATATTAATTCGTGTGTGGTTTTCATCTTTTTTCACTTGCTTCGGTATATTCCAGTAGGTCAAAGGTTAGGGTAAGAGAGGGAAGAGTCAGCCACTGCTCTGTTTCTCTCTGACATAAAAGGGAAGAGTCAATCATTGCTCTGTTTCTCTATGACAGAAGAGGAAAGAGTTAACCACTGCTCTGTTTCTCTGTGGCAGAAAAGGGAAGAGACAAACACTGCTCTGTTTATTTGTGGTAAGAGAGGAAAGAGTCAGCCACTGCTCTGTTTCTCTATGACAGAAGAGGAAAGGGTTAACCACTGCTCTGTTTCTCTGTGGCAGAAAAGGGAAGAGACAAACACTGCTCTGTTTATTTGTGGTAAGAGAGGAAAGAGTCAGCCACTGCTCTGTTTCTCTATGAGAGAAGAGGAAAGAGTTAACCACTGCTCTGTTTTTCTGTGGCAGAAAAGGGAAGAGACAAACACTGTTCTGTTTATCCGTGGCAGGAGAGGGAAGAGAAAACAATATCTGAATATTCAGAACGCCATTTAATAACATCTGGGTGTGAGAAATCAGTAACTTTCCAACTATTCGTGAGAGGAAAACAAGACATTTTTATACGAATTTGAGATTATACGTAAAAGCACTTTTGAACAAAATTTATGCAACTTGTAATCTTCATATTATTGTTATGAATCATTGTAATACTAAAGAATGGATGCTATCACACACGCACACACACACACACGCACGAACAAAGACGGTGCTCACAACGGAAGAATTATCTACATTGATCCACAACATACATGATGTAACTTCATCAAACAAATAAACAGAGTGACGATTGACTCTTCTCTTTTCTGTCACAGAGAAACAGAGCATTGGTCGACTATTTTCTCTTCTGCCATAGAGAAACAGAACAGAGACTATAGATAAAGGAAATGACCGAAGACACAAGCTGAGGATTATGAGTAAAACTATACTGTTTCTTAATGTTTTTCTGGGCCTTGTTGAGCCATAAAAAAGTGAACTTTACAGGGATTATGTTTGTTAGGTATTTCTACTAATTAGGAGATACTGTTTGCATAAAGTAACGAGATCGGATTGAAACGAGGAATGTAAACAATAATTAATGTTTAGTGGAAGTATTGTTTCATAAAATATTTTAAAAGTTATTATACCTGTATAGTGGATGCAAGTTTGTTTGTTTATAAGATAATTTGTTATTAAAATTTAAACCATTTTAACATAAAAAATCAAAAGCGAAAAACAATTCGTTCTGTTTTTTTAGAATTTTCGTGCAAAGCTATACAAGGGCTAGCTATCTGCGCATGGCCGTCCCAAATTTTGAATTGATACAACAGAGGGAAGACAACTAGCCAACGGCACTCACTTCTAATTTTTGGCTACTTCTGTATGGTCGAATAGCGAGATTTGACGATCACTCTTATAACACATCCATGGCAACGGGTTCCGAATTATGAATATCTAGATTCACAATCTGGACACACTAACCACTAGGACACGTCCGTGTTAGTTTTTTTTTAATAGAAAAAACAAAAGGTATTACTTGGTAAACTACTCATAGCATCTGAAGGAAGTCTGAGTTCATTTCTAATGGGTTTTTTTTTGTGTGTTTAAATTACCGAATCAAACGTTGCCTAGTAGTTGACGTGTCAGTCTGCGGATCGAAAGGCTTAGAGTTCAAGATGTGATGCCGTTGAACACGCTCTGCACTTTCGTCTATGTACGCGCTATAAAAGTGACAGTCAATTCCATCATTCATTTCAAAAAGCCAGACACAGCCCTTGTGATGGTGAGTGTTGCTAGATGGCTGTCTTCTTTCTAGCCCATAATTCAAATTTAGGGACGGCTATACCTGAACCCTAGGCAATATTGGACCTAGCCGTTTAGACCACATATGGTAAACAAAATAAGTTTGTTCCCTTCTTTATAAAATGACGTAAAACGTCCACGTACTTCACTCACTTCTTTTAAACTAAACTGAAATTTTTAGCGCAAAGACATAAGCAGTCCTAAACAAACAATACAGCGTTTAAACGGCATTTAAAATTTTCATGATTTAAACATTGTGAGACAAAATGCCTCATATATCAAATATCTTTCGAAAAGTTGTTTCTACTGCCTACAGAGGGTAACTAACAACTAAAGATTAGTACGTTTACCATCGCTTTCGGCAGATACATGTAGTTCCTGTCCTTAAGCCACTGATATTTTTACATATAAAAATAAACACGTGTAACCTTCAGCCCTAATCTAGTGTCACTTTCAAGTGTTCTTGTATACCTAGTTTCTGATAAACACGTGTAACCTTCAGCCCTCATCTAGTGTCACTTTCAAGTGTTCTTGTATACCTGGTTTCTGATAAACACGTGTAACCTTCAGCCCTAATCTAGTGTCACTTTCAAGTGTTCTTGTATACCTGGTTTCTGATAAACACGTGTAACCTTCAGCCCTAATCTAGTGTCACTTTTACGTGTTCTTGTATACCTGGTTTCTGATAAACACGTGTAACCTTCAGCCCTAATCTAGTGTCACTTTCACGTGTTCTTGTATACCTGGTTTCTGGCCCATCCTTACGGTTTGATTACTGCTGAGGCTAGACATGGCCAGGTGGTTAGGGCGCTCGTCTACTAATCTACGGGTCGCGGGTTCGAATCCCCGTTAACCAAACATGCTCGCCCTTTCGGCCGTGAGGGCGTTATAATTTGACGGTCAATCCACTATTCGTTGGTAAAAGAGTAGCCTAGGAGTTGGCGGTGGGTGTTGATGACTAGCTGTCTTCCCTCTACGTCTCTTATTAAATTAGGGACGGCTAGCGTGTAACTTTGCGCGAAATTCGATCCAAACCAAACCTTGGTAGTTGTTGTTCAAATAACATCGACAAACAAACCACACAACAAGCACAACCTGCAAAACATAAAATCATAATAGAAGGCGTTCCAGGCAGTTACAGGGAGCCTAAATGAGCAAACGAAATTCGTAGGTGTGAACCAAATATTCATATAGTGAGTATCAAACACCTTACTAAAAGTGGAGTTCTGGTTAAAGGTTCAGCTGCGGCTGACTTTAACAGTCTCCTTAAAGAATGGTCAGAAGATGCCTATTTTAAACAGGGAAACGTCTCAACCCATCTACCTGAAAATAAAATGAAAAACAACGCATTTGTAATAAGAGGCATACACTACACTATAACAATACAACAAATATGAAACATCAGGGTGGATTATTCATCAAAGATCTCAGCAAGAAAACACACACAAACAAACATTGAAAAAAGTTTACACATACGAAACCCAGGGTACACAGACTATGATGTCAAATGGTATCATGCTCTGGTATCAGAGATTTCGAGTTGAAGATGTAAAAACACCCTCAGTAGTCGTAACGCAGTGTAATAACTGCCAACGTTACGAACACGTAGCGGCTGTTTGCAAATCTCTCCCAGGATGCGAGCGTGGGTTGTGGTGGGGATCATCACATATACATAATATAAATCACAATATTCAAGGACTGTTAGTTGAACGTGACTGTTGGTTATTTGTTTCATTTGCATTTAGTTGTTGTTTTATTTGCTTTTTGTTTGATGACTGTACGGCATCAGCGTATGCTTCAGGTTGAGGTTATTAATGGTGGTGTTGGTAATAATGTGTGCGCTGATGTGTGTGTTTGTGCGGGTATTCTAGAATTAAAACCACATTTACAGATTTTATTCAATAGTATCAAAATCCGCTAAATCAATATTACATTATTAACATAAATAGCCAAGAAACACATCACACCAATACTGCCACACTTTATAACAACTATTGTGAATTTCTTACTTACATAAAAGCAAAAAAAAAATCACCCATTACCAGAACCTACATTATATTTGATTAAAATATTGACTGTGAATTTAAAGTTTTTGTTTTTTGATGTAAAATGCTGTTATTGTTGTTTATTTAGCACAGAGCTACACAAAGGGCTATCTATGCTCTGCCCACCACGGGCATCAAAACCCGGTTTTCGAGCGTGTCCGTAGACATGCCACTGGACGGGGGGGGGGGGGCATGTAAAACTCACTCTTGATATGATAATTTGAAATTACCTGTGAACTGTTTGTGCATTGACCAATTAAAGCGAAGCGGAAACGGAAACACGAAATGCTATGTATCACATTCATAGACATTGGTCCTCATAAGGGAAATATAAACAGGGTTAAATAATGAATATTCTAGCTCTGTTTACTTGAAGTTCTAAATAGCATTTTACGGTATACATCAAACACAATACAGGAGGGAAGAAGGGATCTAGATTGTATCTGACCCTCCCAAGTCTAAAGGCCGATGCCGAAATGGTGCGATGGTGTTCATTACTGTTCCTTTTTGTTTTTTATACTTGGTCGATCACAATTTACGACATTAGTGCTTTATATCGATAAAAAGGTTTTATGTCTCTACTGTGTGGCATTCGCAGTTTCAAATCGTAGTGTTCTCCTTCTCAGTGTTAAAGAAACAAACAGAAAAACAAATATTTAAATGGAAAATAACTTATTTATTGTGAGTTTACCTAAGATTATGATGCAACTACGCGCTGTTTTTGGGTGTGTCTATTTATTTCTACTTTTCCGCTGTTGTTACGCTTCTGGGTATGGGTAACAATAAGAAACACACAAATAACAGCCTCTGTTCGTACATCCTGAACCGGAAATAAGATGGACACTCCAGAGAAGAGAATAGCCTTTGTTAGTGGAGACCAATGGTCAGTTTTATTGACGCAAAGGTTCTTGTTCAGCTCTCTGAAACTTTTATTGTCTGGAGTACTTTCCCATAACTTAATACAGTTTTACATCCTTCGTTCCTTTTTTTGGAACAACAAGTTGACATAAGAAACCTGGAAATCATAACATTGAACTCTGCCAAAACATAATCTCAGTTAAAGCTGTGAATTCCTGAACTTCAACAGCCTTTGAAACTTACAATATTGAGACCCGGCTAAACATATGTGTTGAAAGATATACAGGCAAATAGTTAGATAGACAGAGAGTCAAATAGATAGATAAATAGACAGAGAGCCAGTTAGATAGATAAATAGATAGACAGACAGATAGATAGATAAATAGACAGATAGATAGATAAATAGACAGATAGATAGATAAATAGACAGAGAGCCAGTTAGATAGATAAATAGATAGACAGACAGATAGATAGATAAATAGACAGATAGATAGACAGACAGATAGATAGATAGATAGACAGATAGCTAGATAAAAAGACAGAGAGCCAGTTAGATAGATAAACAGACAGACATATATAGAGAGAGAGACAGATAAATAGGCAGAGAGCCAGTTAGATAAATAAATAGATAGATAGATAAATAGACAGACAGACAGGTAGATAGATAGATAAATAGACTGAGAGCCAGTTAGATAGATAGACAGACAGACAGGCAGATAAACAGACAGGCAGGCAGATAGATAGATAGATAGATAGTATTCTCTTGAGGAAGATCATACTACATAATAGCAATGCAATACCAGAATTGATGATTCAAGTTAATAAAACAAGATAAAAGAATAAACTTTGGGTCACTAAACTATATAATCTTAAAACAGTAGTATTTAAAATAAAAATTCTAAAGCCACAAAAATAACTGAAATCAGAAGAGAAGATTAAAATCTCAAAGTAAAGAACGACCACGAAGTGGGGGGTTGATATTATACAACAGTAATCAGTCATGTGATCTATTAGATAGAATATATTCGGAATCGAACGTTAGGTCCGGAAGCCAATAATCACAATCTAATGTACTTGTTATAAGACATTATTAGTAGTCCTGTTATATTTTTAACATTGCATACTTGTTATAATACATTAATATTAGTCCTGTTATATTTTTAACACTGCATACATGTTATAATACATTAGTATTAGTCCTGTTATATTTTTAACACTGCATACTTGTTATAAGACATTAATATTAGTCCTGTTATATTTTTAACACTGCATACTTGTTGTAATACATTAGTATTCGTCCTGTTATATTTTTAACATTG
>NW_013668111.1:185977-187036 GCF_000517525.1 Limulus polyphemus
CATACTTGTTATAAGACATTAATATTAGTCCTGTTATATTTTTAACACTGCATACTTGTTATAATACATTATTAGTAGTCCTGTTATATTTTTAACACTGCATACTAGTTATAAGACATTAATATTAGTCCTGTTATATTTTTAACACTACATACTTGTCATAATACATTAGTATTAGTCTTGTTATATTTTTAACACTGCATTATTTATCTAGTCCCTTACCGATTTTCAAGAATTCTTGCTGTAACAAATTGATTATATAAATAGTTTTCTACTCACTTCTGTATTTGTTGTGTTCTATCGGCCTAATGAGCTCTAGATTGAGCGAAATGTGTCGTCAGTAGTGAATATGACAAAAATAGTATGTTTGGAATACTATTATTATACATTTTTCTAAATGTTGATGATTCCTAAGAGACTAGATAAAGAAAGCTGTGTTAAAAATATAATAGGCCTAATACTAATGTCTTATAACAAGTATGCAGTATTAAAAATATAATAGGCCTAATACTAATGTCTTATAACAAGTATGCAGTATTAAAAATATAATAGGCCTAATACTAATGTCTTATAACAATTAGCATTAATTTTAATCGTGCTTCGCCAGCTTGGAAAAAGCTTTCACACCATAATAATCAAAATCTAAAATAATTCTATAAGGAACGAATTAGGTCTAATCTAGAATAGAAGGTTAGAGCCACAATTAAAAAATTAACTCAAACCCGAAACGACAGCTAAATTGCTCAAACAACCACAACTGCAACTACGGGATTATATCTATGTTGTGGTCGACTAAGAAAACCACTTTATACTTCTGTGGTAAGTAATACTGTGATAACTACGGGATTATATCTATGTTGTACGCGGGTAAGAAACCACTTTATAGTGAATCAGTGGATATAGTGTACTCTTTAGAATATAGTGAATCAGTGGATATAGCGTGCTCCTTAGAATATAGTGAATCAGTGGATATAGTGTGTTCTTTAGAATGTAGTGAATCAGTGGATATGGTGTGTGCTTTAGAATATAGTGAATCAGTGGATATAGCGTGCTCCTTAG
>NW_013668112.1:0-5616 GCF_000517525.1 Limulus polyphemus
TGATCAAACTTAGGGTATGAAATAACTGTCATGGTACCTCATGCTGTGTCTTAACTATAAAGAAAGAAGCTAGCAAGGAGCTATATGCTAGAAGAAATCAATTTAATACACTCCACAAATAAATCTTGATAAAAACATTGTTTAAGACCAGATATTAAGTTTTGTTGTCATGCCACAGCTCAAAAACGTGTAGAGAATTGTCAGTAGAGCAGAGAGTTCGCATAAAAGCTCTACGTGATACTGGTTGGATTCTTCGACAAATTGCTGCAGACTTGAAATGCTTCTCAAACACTGTTAAGTACACCCTAGATCATGAGACCGAGACAGAAAATAGGAAAGGAAGAGGCAGAACACCTAAACTCAATGATACTGATGTTAAGTATCTTCAATTATTCAGCCTTTGGGACAGAAGGAAGACTGCCACTAATCTTAAGCATGAGATAAACGATCATGTACCAAAGGATGAAAAGTGTCCAGATCTACAGTATCAAGAAAACTCAACGAGAATGAAATATTTGGTCATGTAGCAGTTAAAAAATCTTTACTTCGATCTCCAAATATTGTCAAGAGACTGAAACTTGCTAAAAAGTATAAAAGCTGGACTGCTGATGATTGAAAAATGGTGTTATGGAAGGATGAGTCCAAGTTTGAAATATCTGGTTCAAAGTGTAGGTTGCACTTCCGGTGGAACGAAGGAAGGTGAAAGATACTTACCTCAATGTATTGCACCTACCATGAAGCATAGGGGAGGTAGTGTGATGGTTTGGGGGTGTTTTTCTGATAGACAGAAATTGCCAATGACTGCTTCAATGACTGTAGAAAAAATTGCTATTCCAGTTCAAAATGGCAACCTTACCTTGCAAATGTAAAAGACTAAAGTGTTCAAAATATGTAGCATGCTCTCATTATGGTTGTGAATGTGATGAATTACCAGTTTTTGTTAACTTGAGTTGGAGACATGTGGGGGGAAAGCAGCCAAAGAGTGTACTGGCTAGTACTAATAATGCAACAAACAGTAGGAGAAAATGATCATGTCCAAGTTACAGTGAGAATATTGTGAATATCGACGATGAAGTTATAAATCATAATATGGATTTTATTGATTATGATGGTTTGGCTTAAATTGAAGATAGTGATGATGACAAAGCAAGCTAACACACAATGAAAGGAAGCAAAATATATATACAATATCAAAGATGTTTTTTGCATAGATGCTTCTATGATGAGAAATTTACCAAATGGAAAATCATGTGAAAGTGAATCCTTTCATTCTATTGATAAATCAAGTCTTAATTTCCCTCAGCATTTTAGTACTAAATAAAACATGTTTTACTCAATGAGGTAGATTAATTATTGGTTAATATATGAAAATAAATTGTAGTGGAGAAACCAAAAAGGTCATATCCACTAACAAGTTAATGTGAAATAACTGAAGTAGAATTAAAACTTCCACTGCATTCTATTTAGAAGAAAATGTTATTAGCTTGATTGAGTGCTTCACTACAAAATGATGAAGTTTTCCTGTTTGTTAAAATTGATATTATAACCCAATAGACTACCCAATTTTTGGAACTGATATAATATCTTGTAAATGCTTTCCATAAAAGGCTGTTCACAATAGAAGTGTTAGTTATCAAACATATATATATATATATATATATATCATATATTCATTGATACATTGACTTTTATGTAGCCATATCCTCATCAACACTTAATATTTTGCTCCAAAGAAAAAAAAAACTGTGAAATTTTTGTCCTTAGTATTTTCATTTAGTCATTTCTGCAATCAACATCCACAATAAATTTGTGGTGAGCCAACCCCAAGTACAAAATGTTACCCAATTTGCCTGTACAAAAGGTTTTAATAAGGATCTGTGTTATTTCTGTGACAATAAGACTTTCATGTGTTTAATATGTAAGAGGCAGTGCCCTTAGGGCTAGTCATTGGAGCTTCAACTGTACTGCTGATTACACCAAATTTATTTAATTGAGGAATGCAGTGGCGAGTGGAGCTCACAAGTCACTAACTAAAAGTAATTGACAGTTAGATTAAAGAAATGGATTCTGAGTCTGATATTCAACAAAATACATCAAGTTTATTTAAATTCTTAAACACTTTTAGTATCAGCATTAAAAATTTAATAATTCATTAATTCTTAACAACCTAACTTTCAATTTCAAGTTAAACACTACAGACAAATAGAGTTCACATATAAAATATCTCACTTTGTATAATCATTACTTTACTATATCTAAAATTACATTAATTGACTAAGACAAATAGCAGTTCTATACTTACAACAAAGTTGGACTGGTATATAATTGGAGATTAGACATCTTCATATTTATAGCTTCTGGAGAACCTTAATTTGTTCTGGAGAGAACTGATTTTTAGCTCCAGACACAAGTTTCTATACCATCTCTTCTCTATATCCTTTCAATTTTCCAAATAGTAATCCTACCTACCCACAGTAGTTTTGACACTTTATTGGCTAACTTCTGCAAGTCATCAGGCATTTCCAAAACAAGAATCAAAACTCTCAAGTAATTGGTTACTGTGATAGGATTGCTTCAGTTGCCTTCTCACTTATACTACTAGATCAGCTTCAGTAACTTATCACTGTCAAACTCGTGACTAGTTTTTCCAAGATTTCTCACTATAGCTTACTTTTTTTATAACTCTAAATTCATGATTCTCAATACTAACTAACCTTTACTTATACCATTTCTTCATGTATGTGTAACACACTCAGAAACCTAAATTTCTTTAGTTTCTTTCTTAAACTTTTATACACAAAAAAAATACTGAAGCAATTGTAAAGTTCCCTAAAAACATCAGATGTGAACTCAGAAAACAATTACTAAATTGATTTAATGTATGAAACTTTCTGTACAACAATAGATACAGACAATTTTATAGAGTGCAGCTTATACATTTAAACTGACTACACAAGTATTATTTTTAGATCACAATTTCCTGTTGTTAAGATAAAATTAATACATCACTGAACTTTAGCACAGTTTGGAAGTAAAGGCAAATTCTACATTTTAAAATATAAACTTAATAAAACTAATATTTTACACAAAACTTAATGTAAATCTCATCCTACTAACATGAATTTTTCAATAAACTTAGATTTAGACCTGATAGATCTGTCAATATCACATTCTTCCACATTTGATGGAAGATTTTTAGAATGAATGAAAAGTTTGAATTTTAAAAACAATATTAACTTTTTTCTCACTACAGTTGAACTATGAATACCAACCAGCTTATGTTTTCCAAGATTAACAATGATAAAGATGTTTTATAATTTCTATGGTATTTAAAATTTTGAATGATGATGTATACTGAAAATAAAAATCTTTACTTAGTACTTGTCATGAAACACAAAAACATTCTTTTTAAAGGTTCAGACCTGTGCAGGAAAATGAATATCAATGTAAAATACTACAGAGCTCAAGAAATGAGGAAATATTGTAAATTTACACACAAGTTTGACTGGAGTAAGTTGTCAAAACAGATTATAGGCACCTAACACATAGGGCAAAATGGGCATGTGCCCCTAATTTCTTCATTCATTGTACATATACTATTAATAACAACTATGCTAGATTGACTTACCTTTTTTCTGCTCTCCTCACCCCATTTTCTGACAAAATTAGGTAGTCATGAACCAGTTACTTTAACAATAAAAGATTCATGGCTACCTGCGTAAAGATATTTGAGAGGACTTATTGATGGAATTATAAACTAATCATTAGGACACTTTACAAAACAAACTTTCTCCACGATGTAGACATTCTGGCTTTACTGACATTACTCTACTAGTTTTTTGTTTTTTTTTATAAAAAAAAGCAATATGACATAGATGTTACTTGTGATTAAGTTTAGAAGTGCTAACAGCTTTAACAACAGAGTGGATGTCATAGTATTTACACTTACCCTTGATCAAAATCCAGAAAAAGATAACTAACTGTTATGTCTCTGTTCGTTTGTTAATTTCCCGTAGAAATTCTTTCCGAGAAACTTCAGCAATACAAGTCCTTTCTTAATTAAAACTAGTTTATTCTTTCTCAATACAACTTTGCAATATACAGAATTTCCACAGTCAATACTTTTGCAATCTCTATAACAAAACACACACTTTATATTACCGTCACTACCACTCGCTTGACTCAGTTATCTGTCTCTATATCTGCAATTATTTGCCGGGCTTATATACTAAAATAGAGGGCGCCTGGAAAAGACCAGAGCTGCCGGGAAAAGTTACAATTCATCGAGAATCTCATCAGGTGTTACCAGCGTCATGTGACTTCTGCTGTCATAACATAATTTATTTTAGGCTTTTACCATTTTAAAAGTTAATAGCTATGACAGTCAAATATATTTTGTGACCAAATAATGACTATGAACCTTTCCTGTTCTTAGCATTGCTGTGATCATGGGTAGTTAACACTAATTATTTTAATACCTACCAACTACACTATTCATTATTTTTAAGGAGATTTCTTTAATATCAATCCAGTTTGGAAAACAAACACTCCAAAGTTATTTCATAAAAGAATTTCTGATTTAAATTAAGCAACATTAGAAAGTGATGTCTTGGTTTAATCAAATAATTCATAATTATTTTATATCTTGATAATCTACCTTCATAAGTAAACCACTTTACTGCTAAGGCAGGCCCTAAAAGAAGAGACGAGAGCAAGATCCCTGCACTGATGGTGTCTCCATAGTGAGGATGTTGTATTGAAGTATCATTGCATGAAAATACCAAACGTTTTGGTTTAAATGTTCCTGAGAAGGATAAGAAGACAAACAGCAGGGCTGAAAAGAGATAGATATATACAAAGAAAACAAAAGATTGCATAGAAATGTTTAGTCCAAATTAGAATTACACGTATGTATCAGAACACACATCATATACTGTACTGATTAGTGACAAATACGTTAGTTCTGAATCCCAACTCCTTGATGCCTCAATCCACCTTTCTTACTGTTCCTTCACTAGTAGAAATTAATTAAAATGGAAAAATCATACAATTAGAATTTGAAATTCTATGAAACATGTTTATGACAGGAATTATGGCAAGATTCATTAAAACTGACAAACACAATAACAACAATATATATATATATTATGAATGGCATGCAAAGTGACACAAAACAAAACATTCTATGGGTTAAAAAATTGGTCCAATTTGTTTTCTCAAGTTATATAAAAACATATAACATTAAAACTTACTTCCTCATGGTGGTTGTTGTATACCTATGAAAAACTACTCAATATGTCTTTTTAATTGTGTCACTTTCTTGTGCGAACTCATTTTGAATCATTTAAAAAATTAAAGATAAACCCGAGTTAAACTCAATTTAGAGGATGCAAATTAGTTAGACGAGTTCAATAATGAATCAAATATAAGCTACTGCAGAAAATAAGTGTGAAGGAACACTTAAAAACTCCAGCCTTGGAGGCAGTTGTTAATATAGAGCTCTGTCCTCTGCTTTAGAGGCTGCTTACTTCTAAGGCTATGTTTCACAAATTTGTCAAATCCTATTCTCATAGCCAAGCACAGAAACCAAACTTTAGAAATGTTGTCTACTCTTAC
>NW_013668112.1:6616-14114 GCF_000517525.1 Limulus polyphemus
CTAATAATAATTCCAAACTAAAGTTGTTTACTTTTTTCTTGTTACTTATTCACTGTTATGTATTCGGCACAGTTTATTATTACTTATTCTGATTGAGTCCCCATCTTTAACTTGTTACAAAAAGTCAACAGAAGGTAAAATACACCTCTAAGTTCTACTTATTAAACTTTAAAGACATTTAACAATGTTATAATGACATCACTCAGTAAATCATCCAGTGGGATAAGCACAATGATATTTATTGTAAAAATATACAACATAAGTCTACGTTCAGATAGTATTTTGGTCTGTCTTACTGCCAAAACCTATAGTGTTTTCTATAATAAATTTCATTGTCGTTATAAATTGTTGTTTCTTAGTTAATTTACTACTGCATTAGTGTGACGAACTTCCCTACAGAAGCATCCAGTGTAATATTAAGTAAGTATATATATATATTTGTGTTCTAACTGAATTCAGAACTTGCGATATCACCTGAAATGTTGTACGCAAGCCTTTCCTTGTTGAGTTTACTTAACACACATGTGACTCAAAACACTGAAAGCCAATTTACGTATTTCAGAGCATGCGTCATTTCCATGAAAATCAAATTCTTGTAAATCTTGTTTCTGCTCACAGTTTGTAAACGACTTTTCTATTTGGAAAAGTTAGCCAAATTCAGCGAGCAGCTTAAACAACAACATCTTTTAAACGAAATAGGAAAGTACTATAATAATTGGAGAATAAAAATCAATGCACGCAAAACCAGAGAGTAAGCCAGACCTTTACCTAAGTGAAACTCTTCTACATGTAGCAACATCCACAAAATTCCTAGGATTAATATATTACTCTAAATTTACTTGGTACATACAAAATTACATACTAACCAAAGCATATAGAATATCAAGATCAACGAACATTCCTAAACAGTTACTCAAATATCTCGATTATGTCAGACAGAGTTCTAACAACCACGTTCGAGTATTTTAAGAAAACTAGGTAAAAATTAACTGCTTTCCAACTTCAACAGCTACATCATACCTGACGAACCTAGTCTTAAAAGCCTCTTCCCTGTAAGTATCATTAATAATTATCTCAGAGAGCCATCTAGACTAGCTAGGTAAACCGATCTTCAGATATAAAATAAATTTTATATGTAAAAATATAGTTATTTGTGTATGTCCATGTGTACAAGTGGAATTGTATTGTGACTACAAGACTTTATGTGCGATCATATAAAGAGAAGCTTAGTGTACATGATTTGAAAGGATACGTTGATAATAGTTGACTAGTTCGCTAAGATTCTGTTTACAAGTGTTGTTCTGAACTAGGCAGTTGCTGCCCATTTCACCTGGGTTTACTTGTATAGTAAAGTTGTTTCAAAGCATTGTAGTCATGAAGTTTATGTCTCATAAATATATATATATATTTTCTATTAAATTATAGATACAAGCTTCAACTCATTGGTGGCTCGAGACAATGCGGAAGAAACTAGCAGATCTGAGTAAAGACTTTACCTTATTTGGCTTATAAGTTATATTAAAAATTGTAATTTGAAAGTAACTGATTATATAAAATTTAAGGAAACTCAAATCCACACTTAGCTACAGTATAGTGAAATTTATTAGTCTTCAGCTGTTATTTAGTATTTTAGTTGAAATTAACTACTTTAATAGTAATTAATGGAAAGGCCGCGCAGCAAGCCGTTAGAGGGCGCCACGCGTATGTCGACCTCGGGGAGGGAGGGAATGGATAGAACCGATGACGTCATTAGAGAGAATGACGTCATAGTTCCACAAAGTGTCATCACAGGACGTGTTGCTAGGCAGCCATGACAAGCAGCCATGGCGTCAGAAAAGATGACTTCATAGTTCCACAAAATCTCACCAGAGGGTGCATGAATTTGATCAACATATCTCAACATGACTATGTTTAACACAGTCATTATAAAACACTAATTCATTAGTTCTATACATTTCCTGGCCATTTATATTTAAATCATTCTGAAAAAAAGGACGCTTAACACTATTGTTAGGTCAATATTTTAATTACATTTTCTAACCATTTATATTTAAATCATCCAGAAAAAGGACACTTAACAATAAATTATTAGTTCTATATTTAATTATTTTTCTTGACTATCTATATACAAATCGTCCGGAAAAGGCTTTTACTTAGATATCATCAGATAGAACTGAAGAACATTGTCCAAACTGTAACATGGACAATACTGATATTTCTCCACGTGACTAAACGATTGCACCTTCAAGAAGTTAGACTGTATATATCTTTGTGGGTTATATTTGTAAAATTATATTTAAACGAAAAATATGTGAGTTCTCGACCAACAACAGAAAGTGGTAACTTAGAAGTAGAATATAATTCCCTATTGTACCATCAAATATTGAGAATTTCGTGAATGTACATTTAGCTTTCTGTATTGTTATGTATAGTTCAATGACATAAAAAATCCATTCTTCTTTGTCAGAGTTAATGTATAGGGGATATACAGTTTGTTTTGGTTGCAAAGTTTAATCTGAAATGATAGACAGTAAACCCAATGTTTCAATGTTTTAGTATGTGTGATATTTTACGAGTTTTTCTTAAATATATTGTTACGACAGCGGAATTCACGTGACGCTGCTGGCGCGTTGGTGCTGGTGGGTGTGCGTGATAAGTTTCTCGAATGATCGGGGAAATTCATGTGTGTTCGAGATGCCCTCTTCCTTAGTATGTAAGCCTGGCAGAGTAAGCCAGCATAGTTAATGAATAGAGAGCATTAGTTACTTTGAGTTCCGTGTAATTTATAATTTCGCTCTCGACGAGTGCAAAACACACACTTTACGGCTCACTAGCTCGAAACTAACAGAATCTTTTATAATACACGCTATAAATCACAGCGATTCACAATCTCGATTTTACAAAACCAAGTTTAGTTTATTGTTTCGACTGATTCATTACATGCCAATATCAATTTTTAAGTAAGTTGGTACAATCAAACCTAAGACCACCCCCTAAGTTCTTTGAGCTCCCTCATTTCCATTTCCAGCATATTTTTCTTGATTATAGTCAAGAGCCTACTTGCAAAATTTAAATTGTCAAAATTGTGGGAGGAGTTCAAAAATCAAGAAATAATTTATTGAACTATAAATGCTATATAGACAATTTTGTTTTTCTGAATATTACTTTGTAGAGATGATGTATAAAAATTGCTTATTTTAACATACAAGGCACGATTACACTCCAAATAGTATATTTAATTTTGTGCTTAATTACGTTTGTTTGTTATAAAGCTCTCAAATATTGCTTAACTATCGACGAGGGGATGGGATTTTTGTTTTTTTATGATAATAGAATTAAGTAAAAAAATATTGGTGTAAGTTGTATTTTCAATGTTAGAAGTTAGCTAGAGGATGCAACATGTTAAATTAGTCCTAAAATATTTAGAACGTTCAGGAATGTAGAGATTGAGAGGAATTACTAAGTGCCTAAAAGAATAATGGTGTTATAACTATGAGAATAAATAAGTAGTGAGTCAATAAGTTTACTTCAATGATGTATTTAGTTAAGTGTCACTATTAGTTATTGCATATGTTTAGTTAATTGATTGATTAGCCATGAAATTGTACAAGTAAGTTTACATTTTTACATTAGATATAGTACTATTAGAAAAGTATTAACATTTTAAGTATGAATGCCCTTTGTAAAAATATTTACTAACTTGGCCTACAACTTAATACAAGTTACAAAACTGTCAACAGTGTACAAGTGAAGGTAACTTGCAAATTGTAGAAATGTTATAGAACAAACTAATTTGTTTTCACTACATGGATTTAGCTTTATTTTCATCAAATAATCTATAAGTACATGAACAAGTCCAACGAAAAAACAGCATTACAATAACTGTACAGCTTTTGGCACCACTATAAACTTGCCATGTGATAATATGTTAGACCTTTATTTGTTTTAACACTACCTTTTTAATTTGGTTCCTTAGAGATATTAAGAATTAGAAGTGTATAATATAATATTATTTCAACCACATTATATTCATCTTATCCATTGCTGACAAAGTGTTTCTCTCAAGCCAGAGCTCTTAGCCCAGTATGAATACAAAGAATACAGTAGTGGTCAGAACATGATTTAAATAGGCCATTTGTTATAACAACAATTTTTATGGTGGGAAAGCCTTTAAAGTTTAACAATCTGGCAAAGCCTAAAAAAAATGTCTTATGACAAGTATAATTAATTATAATCACACTTTGCCAGCTTGTACAATGTGTACACAGAGGGAAAAATAGTTTGATTATTCAGACTGGTTCTAACAATTAGTCCTGCAAAACCAAATTTAAACGAGAAATATATTGCATAGACTCATTGGTTGGCTACCATAACATTAAGTCTATGTTTTGCAGTTACGATTAGTGCACTGGTTGAACAAGTAGGAATTATTTTGTCTTTTAGCACAAAGTTACACAATAACTTTGCCCACCAAGGGGAATAAAGTTCTGGATTTAGGTTTTGTAAGTCTATAAACTTAACGATGACCCACTGGGGGCCAGTGAAAAGTGTAAATAAAACACATTAACTTTACATTTTTACTAATCTCGGTTTCAGTTCTTAAAATTATCTAATAATATATATCCCCCTTTCCCGTACTAAATTTTAATAGAATTCAACTTAAACTTTAAGTGCCTAGGCAGTTTGTATATTTTTTGAACATATAATACGAACTCCTTAGAAAACATGCAATGAAAATTATCTGTAAATACTACCTTCTAAAAACATTTAATAATTTTTCCCTATGCAAATTCAAACTTGTCGATCTAGCTGGGCTGACAAGATCTGAAACAGCTCGGACTACAATCTTCAGCTGATCGAGACATTATCCAATGTAAACATCTACGGTTTATAATTATACTTGTGAGACAAACGAATCTATTTATATATCTTGAAAGTTGAATATCCGATTATTCCTGTTGCATAAAATTTGGTAATAAGTCTTAATTTTCGTCCTTTTAATTTTAGCAACCAGTGAAAAGTCGTCATCCCATTATTATTAAAAATTACCATCTAATCTATTACTATTAGCATAACTATCTAACTCTAAACTTCTTAATAAGAGAATCAATCATACAAAATTACAATTTACAATAGCAAACTTTGAGCCTGAGGACATCAATGAAACTTGAAAGGTACTACTGTATGGCAATAGAATAAGCATTCTTTCTCACAGAGTTCAAAATATAGCACATGTGAAAAAGTAGAAATTTAAGGATAAATATCTGACATCCACTTAACAACTTTTACACGTCTTGCAAAATTCATTTTTCTTCGAGACTACGCTGGTTTTTCGAGCACAGACTTAGCATGTATAAGTGACACCTAACCATAGTACTCTCTATAAATTATCATTGTGAAAATTATACAATTATTTATTTATTTATTTTTCGTTTAAGTCCTGTAGTTAGGTGTGGCATTCGAGTACTAAAACTAGTGACCAACCGAGGGAAGATAAAAATTGGGTATAAAGCTTAATTAAATAGAATTAAAAAATTACTTAGTAAACAAATTTGGTTAGTAGTATTTAAACACACGTATAAGCTCTTGTTTAATTATAATCGTAACATTTTAATAGTTATACAAGTAAAAAAAACTTACAACGATTTCATTATATTTACTATCTATTTACTTTTTGTACTGCTTTATATGACTGCATATCATTGAATTATCAGGTATCATCATTATAATCATTATCATCATTATAAATTATGTTATTGAACAAAATTCTAAAGAAATATCAGGAGGTTCGGCAATCTTGGGTCTTCAGTTGTTTTTAAATCCGTGTATTGAGACATAGGTATTAGTATTTTTAATTACATCTGTCACAGGAATCATTATCTTGCAACCCTCAAAACATCTACAATTTCAATTACTTGATCTGACCTTGAAGATGAACCCTGTATATTGTTACGTATCTGCTTGTTTGTTTGTTTCTGGTAGAGTTTTCCGAGGATCTTCAGCGATACAAGTCCTTTCATGATTAAACCAGTTTATTCTTCTTCAATACAAACTTTTCGTACACAGTATTTCCACAATCAGTACGTTTCTCGTCACTTTAAACTTCATAACCTTTCAAATATAAGCTCCCCCTCTTTCTTTATACTTTCATTTATAAGTCAAAGGGGTTTGGGGGTTTTTAAAACTGGTCATCCGAGGTTTATTTGAAAATTCTCATGGGCGTGTGAGTGATCATTCAACATAAAACCCCAAGTAAGGCAGTAAGGGGCTTTGACAGTTTTTGGGATTGACTGCACTAATTTAATTAAAAAGTTAAATAGATCAACAAGCTGTTGATGAAAATGATCATGTTGTCACTGATCTTCTATAGTTCTAAGCATAAGTCCACACTGTTGATAGCTATTTGTATGTGTTTATACTCTCAAAACTATCACTCGTTGCAGAATAGATGTAAAAGTGTATGAAACAAGGTGAACTGGAAATGATGACAAGGACCTGAGTCATTGAATCGGAGTGGCTATATGTCGTATCATGGAAAGTTATGTCAGTTGTCTTGAATGTAACATGGTAATTCATGTGAACGTTCTTCACTTTCACCAAAATACCAAACTTTCTGAGTAGTCGTATGTTTTTTTACTTTAGATACTGTATTTATTGTCTATTTTTTTTCTCCAATACACTATTTGATGTTGTATTTTGTGCAAAGCTTCTCAGTACTAGACGTCCCGAATTTTGAAGTGATAGATTCTACTTTGGTCAGATGGAAGTTTCTGGATGTATGAAACACTTGAAACCTAGAGCAGTGAATAATAATGAGAGTGAACTAATCAACTGTCTCCAAGATACCATGCATTATCACTGGACCACATTTAAATACTATCTTTCATATTCAGTATAATCTACATTAAAATATAGATATAAAATAATGCTTTTTTCATTCCAGTACTACTCATGGTAGAACTATCATGTAAAAAGGACTTCCTTTACCCTTAATACCACCTATGTTAACACTATGTGTAAAAGAATATTCTCTTCATCCCCAATTCTACCTATGTTATAAAAAGAATGCTTTTTCTCCCTCTTCCCTGTAATATTACCCCCAGTGTCACCCTTAGAAGAACCTATGTATAAAATAAGCACTGTTTATCCCAGTACATTGGACATTAATATATAGGGCTGGGTTTCTTCTCTCCCAGTGTCACCTTCATTAGAATTTAGGTATAAAAGAAGCTGTCTTTACTTGACAGTGATTGTGATTTATTCAACTAGTGGACTAATTCCTCACATAATTTATCAGACCAGACATAATTTAACTAGCATTTTGTACTGTTTATTAAAATAAAACACCCTTGCTTTGCTTGATACAGTCTACCATTACATAGCTTTGCATCACTCCTTCATTAAAAGTAGTAGATTTAGAAGTAGACAACATTTTCAAAGTTTTGGTTTCTGTGCTTGGCATGAGAATAGGATTTTGACAAATTTGTGAAACATAGCC
>NW_013668112.1:15114-18317 GCF_000517525.1 Limulus polyphemus
TAGATAATTAACAATAAGTTAATTAAATGTAGAGAATTTACAAACACAAAATTAAAAAACAACAAAGTCTCTTAATTTTACAGGACGTTTCTTCTTTCATACTGGTATCTGTCTCATTGGCTTCTGCTTTACGTGGGATTCATCTGCTCCATCAGGAAATATCACATTATCGGTAGCAATCACATTAGTAGTAGTAAATTCCTTAATGGCTTTGCTGTTTTCCCTCTCAAAACCGGGTACAGTTTCTTCTTCAACAGTGGCTTTTTCAGGTGACACGTGTTCAGCAACGTCATTTGTTCTGTTGTTCTTTTTGTTCAAACTGAAATGTTCTGGACCGTGATAATGCCAAAGCCTGTTGGCATGCATCACCTTTGGCTTACCACGCCGACCACATTTTATTTGGAAAGTCACATCTGAAAGATGATCCACTATGTCATATGGGCCTTCCCATGGAAAAGACAACTTAGGAGACTTCTCTTTAGTCTTCCTGCGATTATACAACCACTCCTTGTCTCCTGGTACAAAGCTGACTTCAGTAGATCTCGTATCATAACATAACTTCATGGAATCAGCAGACGTTTTCAAGTTTGAATGCACTTAATGGAGAATATCATCCATCCTTTTACATAATACTTTCACGAAATCTGACACATTTTCAGGCAACTCTTCATAAGGTGGGCGTCCTGTTATCAGATCCACTGGCAACCGAAATTCCCGACCAAACATCAGCTTTGCTGGAGTGTATCCAGTGGCTTCATGCTCTGCTGCTCTATAGGCCATCAACAGTGGAGGGAGTAAGACATTCCAGTCATCTTGGTGGCTATTACAAAACTTTGCCAATTCCTGTCCCAGTGTCCAATTGTGGGTGGAGTGGCACTATCCTGGTCTTTCGTATGGCAACAACTTGCAGCATTCATGGAACACAGCTGATTCAAAGTTACAGCCTTAATCCGAATGAAGTTCGTATGGCATACCAAACCTGAAGAAAAATCACTAATAGCCGAAGCTACAGTTGTAGCTTCTTGATTTGATATTGCATATGTCTCAGGCCACTTGGTAAAATAATCTATCACCACAAAAATGTACTTGTTTCCAGCACGAGTTCGGGGCAATGGACCAACAATGTCAATGGCTACTCTTTCCGTTGGTGCACCAACTTGATATAACATCATTGGAGCATGTCTCTTATGCTTGGGTCCCCTTTTAGCATATCATGTACTGCAGGTCCTGCACCATTCTTCCACATCTTGCCTCATACCTTCAAGTTCTTCAAAAATTTTCAATAATAGGTATAGAATCCGAGGAAACTTCTTAACCCTCCCACAATGCCTGGTGTTGGCCAATCACACACTGCTTTCACCTTGTCAGGATCAGTTCGCACACCATGCTCACTTACAATGTGACCAAAGTAAAGCACCTCTTTCTGGGACAAGTGGCATTTCTTGGGATAGAGTTTGAGGTTTGCTGTTTTCAAATGCTTGAAGACTTCCTCTAGCTGGGATACTTCCTCATCAAATGTTGCTGCAAACATAATGACATCAACCAGGTACACTAGGGCTATCCTCCGTTGTAGGTCTTCCAGTACTCTTTCCATCAGCCTCTCAAATGTTTCTGGAGCATTGCTAAACCCGAAGGGCATCACACAGTATTGCTAGAGACCTTGGCCATAACTAAATGCAGTCTTAAGTTTATCTGCTCCAGCCATTTTCACCCGACATTAAGTCCAGAGTTGAACACCACCTGGCTCCACTTAGGGCATCAAGAGTGTCATCAATTCTTGGCAGTGGGTATGAGTCCTTTTTGGTTATACTGTTAAGAGTCCTGAAGTCCACAGAGCAACATTGGGTCCCATCCTTCTGAACTAACACGATGGGAGCTGAACAGGGACTATCTGATTTCTCGACTATCCCTTCCTTAATTAGACCATCCATGACCTTCTCCATCTATTGTCCCTTTGCAGAAACTATTCTCATTGGAGGGATCTTTATTGGACGATGATTGCCTGTGTTTATTCTGTGCTCCACAAGGTCTGTGCAGCCAAGGTCATGATCTTCTTTTGAAAAGACGTCTGTATAATTCGCCAAGAGTTCTCTAACCTGAAGAGCCTGTGATGATGACAAATGGACTATGCTCTTTTTATAGAGGTCAGATAAATGTTCTGGGAGAGGATGTCCTTTCTTTATGGTTGTATTTCTTGCCTTAAATATTGACTAGCTCTACCTCCTGGCACACACCCAACAATGCCCCTTCCTTAAGTGTCTGCTCATATTTAGGGAAATTAGCCACTGTTATAGGTACTACTTGACGACCTGCCACAAGTGACCTTCCAAGCTTCAAGTCCACTGGCCTGGATGGGTCTTCCACAAGCATTGGGCTTCCTTGGGGATGTTCTTTTATTCTACCCCAAACTATCTTTTCTGACATAGGAACATGAAGAACAGACAGAAAGTATACTTGGCTGACATTGAAGACCAATGCATATTAGAATTGGACTATCTTCTACCGAGAAAATGTGTAGTTAACTTCGATAAAATGACGATTGGAAACAACAAAGGCCAAATTCCAGTAAGTGTTGCTGCATCTGTTGATTTGCATGTCACAGCACTTAAGTCAACTACAATACCCCCCATGAGCTTGATAGTTACCCACACTGGTCCCCACAACCTTGCAGAATGTCCTGTCACACCACAGAGCTTCTGTACAGCTTCTGGTACTCCTTCGTGATCCAGCACCTTGATATTCACAAGGGTTTGCTGAGATGCAGAATCTATGACAAAGTCGCACCTTTAGCCATCCAGCTTTTCTGTCACATAGACACAATGTTTGCTTGCCATTTAACACTTAGCTGTTGGGACTTTCATGATGGGGGTTGGTGGGCGTCCCTCAACACCAACCACTACTGGTTTCCCGAAGCTGACTTATTGGTAATATTCTTCTTACACTGGCTCCTCATGTGTCCTTGCTCTCCACAGTTCCAATAACCTTTCTGGGTAGCAGCCTTTCCTGCTGTACCATCTCCCCTGTGTTGAAGTTTCCAACATTGAGCTCTCTTGTGCCCAGGTTTATTACAGTGCCAGCAAAGTCCCTCAAACCTCTCTGAAAGCTGCCCTTAAATCCTGATGACTGTACTAACTTTGGTACCTCTGTGCTGGACTTAACGTAGGATTCAAATTCAAGAGCTCAGGCCATTGCATCCTGCATAG
>NW_013668112.1:19293-27608 GCF_000517525.1 Limulus polyphemus
AGAATCTATGACAAAGTTGCACTTTTGGCCATTCAGCTTCCCTATCACGTAGGCACTATGTGTATGATGGGGGTTGGTGGGTGTCCCTCAACGCCAACCACTACTGGTTTCCCCGAGGCTGACTTATTGGTAGTATTCTTCTTATGCTGTCTTTTCATATGCCCTTGCTCTCCACAGTTCCAACAACCTTTCTGGGTAGCAGCCTTTCCTGCGTGGCATCTTTCATGTGTTGAAGTTGCCGCCATTGAGCTCTCTTGTGCCAAGGTTTGTTACAGTGCCAACAAAGTCCCTCAACCTTCTCTAAAAGCTGCCCTTTTCTGGCCTTGAATCTTGATGACTGTACCAACTTTGGTACCTCTGTGCTGAATTTAATGTAGGATTTGAATTCAAGAGCTCTGGCCATTGCATCCTGCATAGTAGAGAGGTGTGCTTGCTTTACTTGTATCTTCAGTTGTGGACTGTCCAAGGCTTCTACAAAGTGATCCCTCAGAAACAGCTTGAGGACATCGGTGGTGCAGTTATGTAGGACTAGTGTGCCATACTTTCCAAATCCTGTGCAAGCTCTTGCAGGCTCTCCCCTTTAGCATGGACTCTAGTCCTAAACCTAGCCCTGTAGACTTCAGGCTGATTTTGAGTTCCATAACTGATTTCCAGAGCAGCTACCAGTGCTCTATAGTTGTAACTGTCGTCTGCTGACAACTGTCTAAGTATTTCCAGTGGTTGTCCCTCCAAGCTCGTTGCGAGGTACACGGCTTTCTGCTCCTCTGTCCATTTATTCATATCTGCCAGTAGCTCAAATTGTGCTCAGTGTGATTCCCATGGTGCCTTCCCATCGAATTCCTGTGGCTTCCTTCGTACTAGATCACTCCTATTGCTGACACTCATGTCTGGAATGTGACTTATGGCAGGACTGAATATGACTGCATTAGGGTTTAGCTGCAGGGTCTGGAAGGGGCTTCTTGTTGTTTGGGGCTGATTAGGTCCATGGCTAACATATCCTCCCTATATAATTTTTTTTCCATTTGTACTTCATGCTGATGTTGTACTCTCTCTCCTTGTTCTTATTGCCACTGTTGCTGACTTTCCTGTAACTGTTGAAGATTTTCTTCTTGTTTCCTTTCTTGTTCCAGTTGCCACTGGTGCTGGTTTTCTTGCTACTGGTGTAGTCTCTCTTGTTGTTTATGTCCTTTCTCCTCCAGCCACTGCTGTAGTCTCTCTTGTTGTTTATTTTCTTTCTCCTCCAACCACTGCTGTAGTTTCTCTTCTTGTTTATTTTCTCGTTCTTCTTGTTTCTTTTTTTTTCCTCCAACAACTGCTGTAATCTCTCTTCTTGTTTCTTTTCTTTTTCCTCCAACCACTGCCGTAGTCTCTCTTCCTGTTTATTTTCTTTCTCCTCCAACCACTGCTGTAATATCTCTTCTTGTTTGTTTTCTCTTTCTTCTTGTTTCCTTTCTCGTTCTTCTTGTTTCTTTTGCTGTTCTTGTACTGCTGCCATCAAATCTGCTAAGTCGTTGTTTGATTTGCCATTTCTCATTTCCATCTTTTTTTTCTTTTCCTTCCACTCTGTTGACACCAATTTGTTACATATTTGCTTGTTTGTTTGTTTCCGGTAGAAATTCTTGGCGAGGATCTTCAGCGATACAAGTCCTTTCTTGATTAAACCAGTTTATTCGTCCTCGATACAAACTTTTAGTACACAGTAGTTCCACAATCAGTACCTTTCTTGTCACTTTAAACTTAACAAGTTTTATAATACACCCTATAAATCACAGCGATTCACAATCTCAATAACTTCGCTCTCAACGAGTGCAAAGCACACACTTTATGGCTCACTAGCTCGAAACTAACAGAATCATAAATTATGTGGAACTCAAAGTAACTACTGCTCTCTCTTCATTCATCTCGCGGTCTTTTCTGCCATGCTTATATACTAACGAAGAGGGCATCTCGAATACTCTCGGACTTCCCCCATCATTCGAGAAATTCATCACGCACGTCACGTGACTTCCACTGTCGTAACAATATGTTTCGTGTACGTTATTTGAAGTTTTAAGGACAATTATTCGTTTGATGAAGTTTCAGGTCTGATAAATGATATTTGTTGTTATTTGTGGAATTTCTCGTTATATTTTGCAAATCATAACACTCCTGAGGATGACGCAAAATGCACGTCGAAACATATAGAATGTATGAGATTGTTTTTCAGTCACATCAGGGATTTTACCACTTTTTAACCTTGTACAGTAAATTATTATTTTAGTAATTTGGAGACTGGTAACAATCTTATTTTATTGAACTGTGTATAAAATAACCGTTTTTCTTTTTAAATCAGTTTTCAAGATTGATGAGAATATGTTTAAGAAAACTTTAAAATGAGTAACTTGAATAATTTTAAAAACAATAAATAAAGTTTTTTGTTGTTTTTTTTTAATTGGAAAAAGTTGAACCGGGTCGTTAATACCAAAAGGACCTATTCAACTTAATTTGAAAAATACTTCGTTTTCGATTATGACTCTTTGATTGAGATTGGAAGGGGCACGTCGTAAGGAAAGTACTTTAAAGTGCTTATTGTAATAACCAGTTTTAAATTTGATCGAAATGCTACGTCAGTGCTCTCGTGTACGTTCAGCGAGCATACGGTTGGTTTCTCCTATGTAGATTTGGTCACAGGTATTACAAATAATACAATAAATTAAACATTTAGATGTACAGGTGAAATAACTCTTTACAGATTAGGTTGACTTAGGGCGTACGTTCAGTTATCAATGTAATGGCAATTGTTGCATCTGTGCCTCTGACATTTGTACGTACTGTCTTGAATATCACATGATAGTTGTTATGAAGTTGACTAGAGACTAGCGAATGTTTAATATTAGTGTCTCGTTTACAAGAAATTAGAGGACCATGTGACTGACCTGTGGTATGATGTGAAAAATTTCCAACAATATAGGTGTTACTTGTGTGTTGAATGGGTAATACGTAAGTGTACAGGAAATGTGTTTATGATCAATGGCACAGTTAGCTTAGAATTTTTATTTAGGACAAACCTAAATTTTCTAAGCTGGCCCAACCACTTGAGATGTTATTAGGATTACGGCCAATTGATGAAACAGTGCACTCTTGTCCTTATGAGTAGAAATGTAAAAAAAAAAGATATATTTAATTAACTATACAGATGGCAAGCTCGAATTTTAGTTTCGCCCTAAGTACATGGCTTGCTCTTATTGGAAGTTACTATTATTGTTCTGGATTTTGTCTTTGTACATAGATTGTTATCTACTGTTACCGCCTTCCTTGTAGGTAGTATAGTGACTATTGTGTTAGATGTTAAAAACGTTTTCTTTATAATGGTATCTGGCTTCACCTAATAAAGCTAAAGGTTTGACAGTTTTTCGAGTGTCGCAAATCGTTTATTAAATATTCAAGAAAACGTTTAGTAACAGAAGTTCACATTATTTTACAGAACATGATTTTTATACGGAATTATCCTCAATGGGTAAAGTGATCTCGTCATCATCATCCCTGTCATCAGAATCGGGAATTATTGGATTGCCGCCTTTTCGGAGCTCATCTATAATTTCATTTTCATTGGGCGGAGCGTTACCAAGTTTCGGTTCACCTTTGGTTGCCTGTCTCTCTGATAACGAACGGGTATTTTTTTCTGCAGGCAGGCACTTCCCTTTCTGGCAGAAGTAATCAATGTCGTTTTCTTTGTGGCACCAAGTTCCATCGGGAAACTTGGTGCTAGCGTCTTGTACGTCGTTTAGCTCGTACGAGGGATTATACCAAGAGCCAGTAGACTTTAACTTACAGAATAAAGTGCAAGCATCAGTAGCTGAAAACAAAACAAACAGCAAGTTTATTATTGTGTCGACAACCAATTATTGACAGTTTTATCTTCGTTATTATCTCACTAAATAACGTCTGAATTCTACAAAAAAAAAATATATCCAACTCATTGTAGTCAGTTTGGATAAAACTTCATAGATAGCACATTTAATTTATTTCACATGCTTTACTATAGTCCGTTTGTAGTTAAGCACAAAGCTACACAAAGGACTATCTGTGCTCTCCTCACCACGGGTATCGAAACCCGTTTTCTAGCGTTGTAAGTCCGCAGACATACCGCTGTGCCACTGTGGGGGATTATATGAAATTATTTGTAGACAGTTCTTAAGACGCTTTATAGCTAAGACGTTGATTTATTACACACGCCTTATTATAATCACGAAATTATTTGTAGACAGTTCTGAAGAGATTTCATATTTAGCACAACTGATTTATTACACACACACTTTACTATAGTCACGAAAGTATTTGTAATAATAACAAAAATCAGGAATTATGACGGGTGAAGGTATTTAGGGGTAAAAGTCAATAATCATGTTTTTTTACAACGAATGTGAATGTACTTAATTGAAATATCTAGGTTTTCAAAATGGAGAATCAACATTTGAAGGCAATTTCCTTCAATAATTCTAAAGATTCGGTTTAAAAATTTCCAAACACTATACTTGCAGTCTTCTATCATAAAACGTGGCAAATAAATGCTGTTTACTATAAATTTCTTTCATTTTCTTTGGTATTTGAAGCTCGAATTCACATTTTACCATAAATTGGTATATTTTTACATGACAAATTATTACGAAAATCGTGCGTTTGGATGGTAGTAAAGATGGTTGACGATTATCATTGTTGATTTATTTTAGACCTGCTAAACACCATTGAATTGCTAACTTATAGGGAACTAAGAAAAAAATTAATAATTTATATTTACAGTTTGTGTGGGTATTATATCACCATCCAACATGTAGAATATATCTTGTTAATAACAGGTACTAATTTTAAATGAAAATGAATGAAGCATTCAGAGGAGAGATTTGGTAACCTAAATTTTTCTGGTTCATCGTCCTCAAATTCACAAACTAGAATAAGTTCCCTAATTTTACCCACAAAATGCCCCTATCTCTTTTCTTTAAACGCATTGTTAAATAAATATTTACAACGAAGGACAAAATTCGGAAGATTGTACGGTTTCATTCCTAGTATAAATGAAAAATCAATCACATACAATAATTACCTAGTTAAACACTGCCATCTCTCAATAAAATCGCCGACTTTTAGTTATTGAAACGTCCACATATCTATTAATTAACGTATGAATTAAACAGCTATAACCACAATTTCACAAAATCTCTGGATGCGGATTAATATTATAGAATAGGGTCAGTATCGAAGAATTAATTATAAACTCAGTCTAATACAAAAAATATCATTAAAGTGAACAGAAGACGAGCACAAATGTTAATAAATGTACTTTCATTAGCTATCGTTTGTTTAGTTTGACAACAGAAAAATGTGAGAAATGATTGACAGGACCACGTGTTCGAATTACAGAAATGTCAGTTTTCTAGTTTTCAATAAAAACTCGATTATAAGGTTGGTTTAAGCAACCGTTTTGTAAGCAAACTAATTTGTTTGAGCTCTGTCAGTAGTCATTTTCATTTATTCAGAAGTTTTGTTATTATTTTTTTGTTGTTCTTAAGTTTAAAGTTATGCAATGGACTATCTCCACTGTATCCACCGCAAGAATTAAACCTCGATTTTTAGAGTTCTGAGCCATCATAAGGAAAGTAAAAATCTTAAATCCATATAAAGTAGCTATTTTCATCATCAAGAATTGCAAGGCAGAGTGAATTTATTAATACACTCACTAATCTTACGGTGTTTCATTTTACAGTGTAATCTAAGGTTCTTTATGATCCTCAAACTGTATGATAAATGCCGTAAGAGTTAATGGCATTCTAAGGATTGCATATAGCCCCCACATGGGCAGACGATAAGCTTACGGAATTAGAGTTTCAAACTCGAGGCTCCATTCCTTGCGGTGGACAGAGCACAGATAGCCATTGTGTGGCTTTACACTGAAACAACAGCAAGGATAGGCCTGGCTGTATCATTATAAATTACTGAAAGGACTATTCAGTTGTTTTCTAATGTTATTTGAATAAATGGTTATTTAATTGTTTAAAGCGGAACTGTAAACACACCATAAATATGGAGAAAATCACTTTTTCAAATCTCCTTCTTAACCTGATAATGACCTCAGGAGGTCGAAACGTTGTTACTTATTAATATCCATATCAGCCATCTCTACTATATATATAGATCAGAAATGTTAGTTACGAATTAAGTGAACAGACAGCGCTTCAGAAATTAGACAATTTTGCAGCCTTCGCTACAATATTTAATACGCAATTCAATGCATAACAAATACTGTGATATCTGAAAACTTACATGATGAATGCTTTACTTGCACTCCTTCACCTGAGAGATCGTTGATGTATTTTTGGAGCTTCTTGCACATATTTTTGGCATAATCAACAGGATCTTCACGTTTGGAACAAATCTGTAAAAAGTGGCACAAAAAAGATGTAGATTGATGATGATATTAAGTTTCTACTTGCCCAATTTATTTGAGAGAAATAATACAGTATGAAAATGTATCGGATTCTATTAGTTTTTCTCTTTGAAATAATACAACCAATTTAATACGATACTTAATTTGTTTTAACTTTAAACAAATAAGATATTTCAGGTTAAAGCAAAAAGTAGGGCACAGGAGCATTGAGAACATGGACAATAACAGTCTTGGTCAATTTTCAATCGATAATGTTTCTATACCTGTCACTGTGAAAAAGAAAATCTTATTACCAGGTCTGATATGAGGCAAAATTTTAAAATGCTGTCCTTAATGGAACCCCTACACCATTATCATTGCTAAACATATACAAAGCTATATATAACATGAACAGTTTGTCGTAATTTTGAGCAAACGTTCATTCCAGTAGGCCTACCTACCTTGGACTGTTTAGATTTAGAATAATTTAATTTTCCTCGTGTGTTTTTCTTTTCAGCTGCTTGGTATGAAGTACTTCTTTAAGGTCTAATTTCGTGATTTTATTAGAATCTTGTTTCAGACCTAACTTTATTATCTTACCAAGTCTGAGTCTTTGAACACAGTTTTCCGCTAGAGAATGGGAGAGTGAGATAATCGATTCAAAACTTTTCTTAATTTTAGTTTGTCAACCGTAGGCAGTTGCCTATGGATTCTTCTCCTTCTGTTACATTGAAGGACTAAAACGTCTTCCTTATTCCTTATGCAGAGTCACAGATTAAGAAATAAACTTCAACCTTCTAGACTTAAGGTAAACGAGCAGCTCTAATATACAGGACGATAGCATAAATATTTATATAATAAAATCATTTAGATATATGGCAGGAAACGTCGTCACATTAAAAGAACAACAATATTAAAACAAAGCGATGATGCCTCCACATAATTTCAAAAGACAGATCTGAACATTTACGAAGATGGTCCAGATCCATACAGGACTGGCATTTTGTCCTAAGCTAAAGTGGTTCAAGTCAATTTCATCTAGATCTGCTGAGTCAAAACTGGTTTCAAAAGAGTCTTACTCATCATTACATCAATGGTCAAAATTTCAAGTGTCAGTCAAAACAGATTATTTAAAGTAATTATAAAGTTCCCGACCCATGGTGCAGCCACATAGTTATAGGATTAGGAGTGTTCGTTAAATCTTTTCTAGGTATTTAGTTCTAGCTTCCATTCACCCATGGATAAACCTTGGATCTCATCTATTCAACCATGCATATGACCAAGGATTCTCACCCATTCAATCATGGATATGGCCTTGTGGTCCCACACACGTAACCGTGGATATGATATTGGGTTCTCACCCCATTCAACCATGGATATGATCTTGGGTTCTCAACCATTCAATCGTGGATACGACCTCAACTCTACAGTTGAGTCCTTTTAACCCCAAACAGTGGCTTATATTTACCCAGTAGGGTTTCTCATAATAGTGTCATAGAATTGAAGTGTGATATTTATGAAGGTAAAACTATTTGCATAGTATTTTTATTGACAACGAAAACAAATTAGTAGACTACGAAATTTTAAAAAGTAGGTTTTAAGTCATACTGGTTCTATTTCGACCTGAAGATGATATTCACGTAACAGTCCAAAATAACTACCTGTCAAAGTTGTTTAGGTGCAGACAAAAGCCGTGACAAATATACACAGAGTGTTGAATATACAAGACTGTTCAGTGTAAGAGTTATTATTTAGTTTATTTTGTGACTCAGTATTTAGCCCCCCAGTGGCACAGCGGTACGTCTGTGGACTTACAACGCTACAAACCGGGTTTCGAGCACAGACAGCCAATTGTGTAGCTTTGTACTTAATTACAAACAAACAAACAGGCTTAGTATTTAATGGTTGTTTAGTT